>NW_006798707.1:2890240-2898057 GCF_000442215.2 Lipotes vexillifer | reverse complement strand
GCAGGAATGGGGGGAAAAAATGAGCTGGATGCAGAGAGATATTATGAAGGAAGGCTATATGGAGAAGGCAGTAATTAAAATTCTAATGTGAATGTGTACTTTCGCTATAAAAACTTTTTTGAATCCCTGCAGGGTCATTATTGGTGACCTAAATAAACAATTACGTATAACTCTAGAGAGGCATCTTGAGATAAGTTAATTGAGACCAAGAAAAAAAAAAATAGGGCATTTAATGCCCTCTTTGCTCTTCCCTTAGTAGTAAGAGGAGATTAAAGCTATGGGATTCATACATTTCCCTCCTTGCTTTCCCCCCCTCCTCAGAGACTCCACAGGGTTCTCCTGCCCGCCAGAAATGACAGAGCCCTTCAAAGAGAGTGAGTTCAATGCAGCCAGGCAGTGAGGGAACTGGGACACTCAGGGCAACTTCCCTGGGGGTCTGTGTCACTATTTTGGACCTCCCAAGCAAGTTACTTTTTCCTGATATGTGTACATGAAATTCTACTCTTGTAGCAAATGAAAAAGGTACAGACCCATTTGGTAGCTTTTCCCCAGAAGGGCAGTGCTTCTCCTTAGAAACACTCCCCGGCATGAGCCTGTAACTCTGATTCAAAGAAGCAAAGGGTTCAGAATATCTGCCTTGAGGTATATGTGAAACCAAAACCCAAGGATCCTAAGAGAACCAGACCCCAAAGATCTGCTTAGAAACTCAACTCTAAGCATTTTATCAGGTTCCAATTGCTCACACTGACATTCTTTTTTTGAATTTTTGAATTGTATTTTATTTATTTTTCATACAGCAGGGTCTTATTAGTTATCTATTTTATACATATTAGTGTATATATGTCAATCCCAATCTCCCAATTCATCCCACCACCACCACTACCACCACCCCCCACCACTTCCCCCCCTTGGTGTCCATACACACTGACATTCTTCAAGGTCATTTCCCACCTCTGCCAAGCGTGATAAAGCCCACCCCTTCCAGACTGCCCTCTGCATCCTTGTGCATGCCATTTCTTCTGCTTACACTTTGCATCCAGTCAATCTCTATCTTTCCAAATCCTGCTACCCTTCCAGAGCCTTCCTACATCTCACCTCTTCCTTGGAGAGCTGGCTCCCTATCTGCTCCAAACTACTACTCCTAATTTCTCCCTTTCACTTAAGGAAGGACACATATTAAAACCCAACTATAAACTATTTTGTATTAGTTGCTCATATGGAGGCATTTTGTTCAGCCTTCCCAGTGAGGTTTGTAGATTCCATGAGGGCAGGAATTATTTCCTTTTGCCTAAAAGCACTCAATACCTACTTTCTGTATTAAATTTTAAAAATTAAAGTCATAACAAATGTATCACACTAATGCAAGATGTGAGCAGAAACTGTGAGGGGCTTGAGAGGCTTATAGGAATTCTCTACACTGTATGCTCAATTTTCTATGAACTTAAAACTGCTCTTCAAAATTGAAGTCTACTAATTTAGAAATGTTTAATATCTTTCTCCAAATCCTGAGTTCCATCCTCTCTTTCAAGAGACAGAAAGAAGCAAAGAGAGAAAGGGGCAAAGAAGACATTTAAAAGATGGACCTACATATAAAAGTCAGTTGCTTTCCTATATATTAACAATGAAAAAATGGAGTCAAAATTAGAAACACACCACCATAAACACTAGTACCAAAAAAAAAATCTGTATGAGGAAAACTAGAAAATTCTGATGAAAGAAAGAAGATCTAAATAAATATAGAGGTATTCCATGTTCATGGATAGGAAGACTCAATATTATTAAGATGTCAGTTCTTCCCAACTTGATCTATACATTCAATGCATTTCCAATCAAAATCCCAGTAAATTATCTTGTGGATAAGAACAAACTGATTCTAAAGCTTATATCAAAAGGCAAAAGGCCCAGAATAATCAACCCAATATTGAAGAAGAACAAAGTCACAGGACTGACAAGACTCAATGTAAAGACTTAACCATAACACTGTAGTAATCAAGACAAAGCGGTATTGGCAAAAGAAAAGACAAATAGATAAATGAAACAGAATAGAGAGCCCAAAAATATACCCACACAAATAGAGTCAACCAATCATTGAAAAAGGAACAAAGGCAATTCAATGTAAAAAGGATAGTGTTTAAAACAAATTGTGCTGGAACAACTGGACATCCACATGCAAAAAAATTAATCTAGACACAGATCTTACACCTTAAACAAAAAATTAACTCCATATAGATCATAGACATAAATGTAAAATGCAAAACTGTAAAACTTCTAGAAGATAATAACATAGGAGAAAATCTAGGTGACTTGCATTTGGTCATAACTTTTTACATACAACATCAAATACACACAATTCATGGAAGAAAAAATTAACAAATTGGACCTTATTAGAATTAAAACCTTCTGCTATGCAAAAGACCCTGTTAAGAGAATGAAAAGGCATCCATAGACAGGGAGAAAATTTTTGCAAAACACATATCTGATGAAGGACTTGTACCCAAAATATACAAGAACTCCTAAAACACACCAATAAGAAATCAACCCAACTAGAAAAATGGGCAAAATATCTGAATAGCCTTGACCACAGAAAATATATATACAGATGGCAAGCAAGTACATGAAAAGATGCTCAACATTGTAATCTATTAGGGAAGTGTAAATTAAAATGAGATATCACTACAAACCTATTAGAATGCTAAAACCCTAAACAATGACAGTACCAAATTCTGGCAAGAATTTGGAACAACCGGAACTCTCATTCATTCATTGCCGGTAGGATTGAAAGAATGGTACAGCCACTGTGAAACACAGTTTAGCAGTTTCTTACAAAGCTAAGTATAGTCTTACCACATGATCCAGCAATCTCATTCCTAGGTGCTTACCCAAGTGATTTGAAAACATTATGTCCGCACAAAACATGCACATAAATGTGTATAGCAGCTTTATTCATAGTTACAAAAAAATTGGACACAATTTTCAATAAATTGAAATAAGCGAATGGATAAACAAATTGTGGTACATCTATACAGTGGAATATTATTCAGCAATAAAATGTAATGAGCTATCAAGCCATGAAAAGACTTGGGGGGAATCTTAAATATATATGGTTAAGTGAAAGAAGCCAGTCTGAAAAATCTACAATACTGTATGATTCCAACCATATGACATTCTGGAAAAGGCAAAACTGGAGACAGTAAAAAGATCATTGGTTGCCAGGGGCTGGGGAGGGAGGGAGGAAAGGACAAATATATGCAGCATAGGGATTTTTAAAGGCAGTGGAATTATTTTTTACGATATTATAATGATGAATACACAACATTATGCACTTGTCAAAACTCATAGTCTGTACAACACAAAGAATGAACTCTAATGTAAACTATGGACTTTAGTTAAAAATAATGTATCAATATTGGCTTATCAATTGTAAAAAGGAAAAAAATAAAAGGTGGATTGTGAAGCATTTTTAATTTATTCAGGTTTTTAAGCGCTGAACTGACTTTCTGACTTTTTGATGCTATTAGGTAGGAAAGGATGCATTTATGTAAAACATACCTAAATTGCCTCACAGTATATGTCCAGTTACTGAAACCCATGTTAATTTGTCCAAAATAATAGTATGCTTTGTCCAGCATGCTCACCTGTGCCTTAGCAGAAATGAGACTTCACCAGAGGCCTAGGCGGGCACAAGATTCATTTTATGATGAAACTTACCCAAATCATGTCACGGTCTTCTTAATGTCATCCAGAAAAAATTTTTTTCAATTTCTCATGGGTCTTCCTCAGCAAGAGCACAAATTGTTTAGAGTGTTGGCTGGGAGTGTATGGAAATAGGTGTATTCATAATGGGCTCCCTTGGGCCCGTATGCAGATTCCAGCTAGAGAAATCCTGGGTGGTGGCGGCAGGCTTTGACTTGCCTCCCTGGGGTGGAGTCCTCCTTTAAGTGTACTAGCCTGCTTCTCTACAGGCAGCAAATACACAATAATGACACTGCCTGTGGTGCCATGGATACCAGATTTAAAGGGCCAGAGGCCATTAGCTATGACCCTTAACCTACCTCTTATGCTCCAGCAGCAATGGCAGAGGAGGAGGAATCGTTAATGGGGCCTGGCCCTTCACTTCATGGCAAGGAAGAAGCCTGGGAAGCCAAAGATACTCTCCCAAAGAGAGATGGGGAACCAATACCCTGGCTCATTCTTCTCCCTCCCTCCAAGTTCCTGCCAATGCCTCTCAAAGGTGGGAGCCCTAGGGCCCCGCCCACCCCCCAGGGTACCAAGGCTTGGCAGTGGGCCTAGAAGGGGCAAACAGAAGATATTCAGAACAACCTGCAATTTCATACTTCCCCCTTTTAGAGTCATAGGCTTATAATCTGGACGGAACCGCTTCAGAACTTCAAAACATGTTCTCGTCCCACCAACAAGCATTAGCTCTGCTTTCTAATATAAAGAGAACATTTTGAACAGAAATTTGAATATATTTTGTCATGATTTCTGATGATAAGACATTGTGTTGACTTTTTGCACTGCAGCCACAGGTAAGTGATAACTTGGAAGAGCAGCCCATAATGATCCCATGGTCTGTTCTTGAGAATTTACTGATACCTGGCTGCCTGTAAGTATTGGAGCCAGTACAAATTTCACAGTTACTGACTCAAGGGTGCAAAAACGTAATTTTCTCTATTCTCCTATAATTGAGTGTAGTTTCAATTTATAATTGAGAAAATTTAATCTAGTTACTCTCAGATAAATTCATCTGAATTCAGTCATTTCTTAGTCAATTCAAGTTTATAATTCAGTCACAATTAGGTTGAAAACGTCCTCTCTTTTATCCTCCCTGCCCTCTCCTCTTCCCTGGAACTGATCTCAGCTCTCAAGGGCTTATCCTAGGAGCCCACTTCTTGGTCTTAATCTGTGCTATCTTGGTTCTGGGTATAACAGATGACACATGCTCCCTTGGGGGGTCTGCAGGACACAAGGGTGTTCCCATTAATTCTATCCATTAAGAGGGCAGCTCCGTCCTCACCTGGTTTTCATACTTCATCCTGGGCCAAGCCCCTGGCTCTCTCTCTTTCTCAGCTAAATTTTCTCTACACAGAAACCTTCAGGACATTGTGGGTGTCCTCTTATGCCACTCTGACCCATGGGACACTGGGTCTGGCAAGTCTTCTATCCTCTTGTACCTAGACATGCCACACCATCATTCCTACTCGCCACATCAAGATGACCTGAGGCACTTCTCCCCAAGGCTTGCTGGCTTGCTCTCTCCCCAGCCTCAGGCTGTGGTCCAGGGAGGGGGCACAAGTAGCTCTTCTGTCAGGACCCTCCAGATAAGGCCTTGAGATGCTGAAGAAATCTGATGCATATAAGTAAAGAGAAAAGCACATCCATTGACCTGTCACATCCCAGTCTGCTGCAGTATTCTCTGGTTTATTTCCATTTACTATTTTACCTTGTAAGGTAATACTAACGGTCATTAGATTAATTTTATTTCATAACTGAAATTGACCAGAAGAAATTTCTAAACAAGATTGTTTCAAAAATATTTTGGGGAGGGCTTCCCTGGTGGCGCAGTGCTTGAGAGTCCGCCTGCCGATGCAGGAGACGCGGGTTCGTGCCCCGTTTCGGGAAGATCCCACATGCCGCGGAGCGGCTGGGCCCGTGAGCCATGGCCACTGAGCCTGCGCGTCCGGAGCCTGTGCTCCGCAAATGGGAGAGGCCACAACAGTGAGAGGCCCGCATAACGCAAGAAAAAAAAAAAAAAAAAAAAAAAAATATTTTGGGGAAATAGCTACTTTTTAGAATATATGTTTATGGCTACCCCAGCACTCTACGACCCCAAGTCCCCCATTCCCCCACTTCTGACGACTTATTTAGGTATGTAAATTACTGAAGGATGGTGATCAAATTAGTCTTCTTACTCAATAATCACACTTGTTATCCTCATAAACTTCAAAGCTCATCTCTCACTAAGTGCTTACATACACATTTTCAAGTCATCTCACTGGTTTGTCATTTTGTGACCCCAAAGAACTTAGTATCATACGTCAGCCAGTTCACTTCCATTTTGAGAGTTCTTTAAAACTTTAAAACCAGTCCCAGAAATCCCTACAAGAGGCTATAAGTTACAGTCATCCATCTTGAAATGTGTCCACTGTTAGCTGTTTCTGAGACAAAGCTCAATCTAGTCAAGCCATGTCCTCCCATTTCACGGGGTCTCAACTTTAAAAATAATAACTTCCTAATAATAATAACAACAATAATAATAATTTCCTGAATATAAATTTGTCCAGGTATTTTACAAAGTGTAAATTTAGCATTTCTAAACATGACGACACAGATAGAAACTACAAAGAAAAAGGCTGATAGAGTTGATCATGTAAAATGAAAACTTCTGTACCCCCCAAAATACCATAAACAAAATTAAAAGGCAAAAAGAAAACTTAAAAAAAAAAACCCAATGGCAATATGACAACTTATAAGACCAGTCAAAATGTTAATATCTTAAAAATTAATAAAACAAAGGTAAACACCTCATTTTTTTAAAATGAACAAAGGATGTACAAGTAATCCCTGAAAGAAAATATACAAATGACCAACAAAATACATAATTTTAAAAATATACCAACTTTCTAATAAACTCATAAATGCAAATTAAAATGAGATGCCATTTTTCCTCTTTAAGATCAGCAGATTTTTTTTAAAAGGGTAATACCAATGTCGGCAAATTTTCAGTAAAGTAGACACATATTCACACTGCTGCTGAGAATGTAAACTGGTAAAATATTTCAGGAGAATAATTTCACAATTTGTACCAAAAGCCTTAAAAATATTTATATTCAGGGGGAGCATAACTCTCTTCTCCCTGCATGGCTGCCCAGAGTACTTCCGAAGAGTAGAGAAAGTTGGGGGGAATAACTTACACACCTGAACTTTACACACCTGAACAACCTGACACACACTGCGTCAGCCAGGTCAACACCAACATCATAATCATCGACATCAAGGTCTACATCAACAGTCGTAAATCATGTTGACAGTACATATTCTTGATATGATGTAATAAAAATGGCATATTACCTCTGTGATCTTCCTCTCAAAACCCCACAGCCCCGATCTAACCATAAAAAAAACAGTCACTCCCATTCTCCCAACTCCTCAGCCCCTGACAACCATTAATCTGCTTTCTGTTTCTGTGGATTTGCCTATTTTGGATATTTCATATAAATGGAATCATATATGGCCCTTTGTATCTAGCTTCTTTCACTTAGCATGTTTTTAAGGTTCAACCATGTTATAGCATTATCAATACTTCACTCTTTTTACGGCTAATATTCTACTGTATGGATATATCACATTTTGTCTATCCCTTCAACAGTTGATGGACATTTGAGTTGTTTCCACCTTTATCTATAGTGATATAGTGCTATAGTGAACAGTGAATAGTGCTGCTATGAACATTCATACACAAGCTTCTGTTTAAACATATTGCTTCTATAATAAATAAAAATATGCCATTCTTAAAAAAATAATATCTCTTTTAGTCTTGTCAGGCTGCCATAACAATATACGATAGACTTGGGTGGTTTAACAACAGAAATTTATTTTCTCACAGTTCTGGAGACTAGAAGATCAAAGTTCCAGCTGATTGAGTGCAAGTATTTTAATCATCACCTGCCTTAGTTGTTCCTCAGGGTCAGCCTTGGATAATTAATCTCTCTTAAACATTATTATAAATACTTGGCAGTTTGGGGGAAGGCTATTTTTGTCTTAGTAATCCCAAATTTATACAAGGAATGCATTCAAAAAAGTTGGGAGTGAGCAGG
>NW_006798707.1:2871619-2890230 GCF_000442215.2 Lipotes vexillifer | reverse complement strand
ATGATATTTTCCAGGTAAGGTTATAAGTGGTGGTTGGTGTTCCATCCCCTAGTCAGCCCAGACAAGCCATTCTTATGGATGTAATGTTAACAAAAGAACTGAATCTGCCATCTACCCTTCAGTCCAAGGGCAATTTTGCGGAATGCTCAGAAAATGTTGTAGTATTTAAGTATAAGGAAAAATGCACAGTGTTGGCTATGACGTTACAAAGGCTCTTTAGCTAGTCTCTCTCTTCTTGCTTTGCAAACCCTAGGAAATCCTGAGGCTCAATTCTCACGCGCATTCCACCATGAATTCACATCATCACCTGATGTCTTTCCCCAAATGACACACATATGCAAAACCAAAAATAACAACAAGAGTAAAGAGTCTATTTTGAGAAGTTCGTACAACTAACAACCAAGATCTTTCCAAAGCCCAGGGTACATCTGTTTAAAAGTAAATATACAGAAGTCAAGAAATTAGATTCTTCTGTTATTTCCCTACTGGGAATTAGCAAGTGGTCCCTCAGTTTATATGGGTGTTAAAACAATTTTTCCATGGGTCTTTCTGATAACATGTGAGCAGTGATCTAACAGCTGGGGAAGAATTCTTGATTAATTCCTCCCCTGTGTGCTGTGTTCTGACTCCAAGGCCAGGAGCCCTTCCCCTGCACCGTCTTATCTTTCCCATGTTAAGGGTGCAGAGACTGAGACCTGGAGGTCAACGGCAATGAGCTAAGGATTTTTCTTGGGCTTGGGGAGTGGAAGAAAGGGCAGCAGTGAAGAAAGGAGGGACACCATTCAGCCAGTGAATCAAGGACTTTTCAGGGCACAGCCTTCTTTACAAGCACCTCAGTGACAAGCTCCCAGAAAAACTAGGTTTAATTTAATCTTTCCTGTCTTCCTGGTGTGGGGTCTTGTCTAATAATAACATTAAATTCCATTTGTGCGTGTTCAGCTTCACAACCTGCTCCTCCAGCAGCATGAGCTGCATGTGGCGTAATTAATGAAGGTTTGTAAAGTGTTTGCAACGGAGCCTAGCACCCTCATGACGATAAACATCACCACCACCATCATCATCACCATCCCTAAGTCAGTGGGATTATTCACATTTCAGTTTAGTTTTATTTATGTGTATGAATTGCCTTCACATTAAGAAGAAACAGTAAAATCTTTTTTTTTTTGGTTTTAAAAATACTATAACTACTGCATTAAGAAAGTTGGAAGGGCAGGAAGGTATTGTATAATCTGATTGATGTCTGTACTATTTGAGCTGAAATCAGGTCAATATATCTGGACCAGTGGCAGTGGGAGAATTCCATGGTACAGGGTTTGAGATTTGGGTTCCCCTAATGATCACTCGCAAGGAAGGGATGGCAATCGGACTTCTACATTATTGCTCTGAAGGAAAATACCTTGTTTGCTGTTAAGGCCAGACTCTTACAGAACCACAATCCTAACAACAAGGGTGTTAGAGTCAGAAGGGACCCTGGAAACCATCTATGATGTGGCACAGGGATTGTGACAGCCCGGTGTTGGGCACTGGTGAAGTCCCAACAGATCTCTACTAATTCCCTTCACAAGGTATTTTACAGGAAAGCCCAGTGTATTAAACAGAGAAAAATGGAAGTGTTCAGTTAAAGCTGAGTTGTCCCTCAGACCCCTCACAGGCTCTTGAGAGCAGAGTTTTAAAATCATCGACACACTTCAACCCCCTCATTTTGAGCCATCACAGCAGACAGCCTGAGACAGTGGAAAGATCAGGAGCCTGAGAGTCAGCCAGACCTGAGGCTTAAGTCCAGCTTCGCCACTTCATTAGATGTTTGTCTCTGACACAGACACTGGCTTCTCAAATAAATCCTGTATTTCTCCATCCATCTACGCCATGGGGTGGCTGTGTGGGGTTATGTCTATATGCATTTCTGTGAAGGACTTTATCCTGAGAAACATCCGTCTCAGGAAAGAAGAGTTAGGAAATTCACAAACTGTGCTTTCCTTTATGTGTATAGACTCGTTGCTATGTATCTTTTTGTTAAAGTAAGAGGTTGTTGCCTAGATTATACACATCACTGTTTTTTCTCCTTAAGTGTGGTGAACGGATTGGGATTGACATACATACACGAATATGTATAAAATGGATAACTAATAAGAACCTGCTATATAAAAAAATAAATAAAATAAAATTCAAAAAAAAAAGTGTGGTGAACGCTGTAACATGGAAAACGTCTCTAATACGTTTAAGTTAATGAGGATAATACAGTGGCAGGATGATTAGCAGCTATGCAAAATATATGTACAAATAGAAGAAAAGAGTGGAAAGTAATAATAAAAATTACAATGTATGTAAAATGCAAACATGTTTATGAAATGCAAACATTTTTGCTGAAATCCACATCTCTTACTTTAAAATATCGCTGGAAATAGAAGTCTACTTTACCAAGTAGAGACTTGAATTAATTGGTAGTTAACATAAAGCCGTTTAACATATTCAGTTCCCTGGTCCCAAGCACCACTCTGGCTGCGAGCCAGCTGAGGGCCAGAGACCCAGGAGCCTGGGCTGAGCGCAGGGCTGTCAAAGTTTGGGACTTCCTGTGGGATGCAGAATTCAGGGCTAAGGGCTGTCTGAAAGTCGCCACCTAGAGACATAATTTAAACCAATGACCATCCGGCCAAGTCATCAATCCAAAGGTCCTTGTCAGAGACAGAGACAGTTTGGAAGGGCAACCTAGAGGACTTCTTTGGGCTGCAGAGCGAATCCAAAGTTGCTTCTCACAGATTCCTGCAGCCCTCTCTCTGGTGGGGCTGGATCTGAGCAGGTGACTGAAAAGTCCAACATGTGTTGAACTGCTAAGCCCAAAAGAAGATTGAAATAACAGCTGTCTTATCCCCCAAAATGTAGTAAGTACAACACAGGCTTTGGAGTCAGAGAGACAAGGGTTCAAATCCCAGATCAGCTACGTGCCAGTTATGTGATTTGAGCAAATTATCTAAACTTTTCAGCCTCAGTTTCCTTATCTAGAAACACGGGTGTGGCAGAGGAGACTACTGGGCCTCTAAAATTGGGGCTCCCTTCCATGGTATAGAGGTGTTGCTGGAAAGTAGCTGTCCTGCCAGGGACTGGTTTCATTTCCCAGCACATTTCCATCTAAGTGGGGCTATGTTACAAGTCCTGGACACGAAAATGTGAGCAGAAATTATGGGTGTGTCAAAGAAGTTGAGAATCCAGTATGACTTCCCCATACTCTCTTCCCCTTCTGCCTTGGAAGTCAGGTATTAAAGCTGTCAGTGTTTCAAAATGGAAGGGCCTAGATCCTCAAATCACCCCTTGGAGCAGAGCTGTTTAAGACAGCAACCCAACGAAGAACTTCTGCCTTGGCATTGGGTAAACAGCAATAACTCTTCATGTGTTAAGTCACTGAGATTTGGGGGTTGCTTGTTACAGTAGTTAGCATACCCTACGGTAAATATCTAATTTTTAGGGAAGAATTTAATCTATTTCAATAAAACAAGTTACCTTATCATACCAAAAAAAAAAAAAAAAAACCCCCAAAACAAAACAAAAACAAACACACACAAAACAAAACTGGATAAATTCTTGCCAAATCTGGAGAGTACATTTAAGGTACTTTGATGCCAAATATAAGCTACATAGTATAGATGACACTTATTTTGGTGGCTTCTCAGTGGCAACTCAAAGACTTAAACAGTCAACCCCCCGAAGTACAATGAGAGGCCTGTGTAACTCCTGATTCAGACAATAAGACATACAGAATAAGAACTGGTGAAAAGAAACAGGGGTTTCTAATATGATCACCAAATCAGAAGGCACTTAGAGCAGACACCTGAATGTCACGTGCTGGAATTGCCTATCACATGAGCAACTCTGGATGGATTACTCTAAGGTGTGTAACAGCAGCCAGATTAATTTTTTAATGATGGTTACTGGTTCTCCTCAGCAAAGCCGGGGAGGCAAGCTAGTGAAATGATATATGTAAAGAGCCTAACACAGTGTCTGCAACCAACCGCTAGCTCCCTTTTCCTGCTAGCTCACCACAATAGTTGCTTGCTTATTGCCTCATCTCACATCTGGAGCAGGAAATTGTGTTGCAAAGAACATTCCTTCAGATCTGAAGGACAAACTATGCCCTAGGCTTGGCTAGTGGAAATTTCTTCTTAGTTTTGAAGGCTCAGGAGAACTCACTGGTGATGCTGACAGAATTTGAGAAATAAGGCATTTTTTTAGGCTGCTTAAATGAACTTCAGCATTGGCTCAGAATCAGTGCCACATGAGAACCATCTTTTGCCGACCAATTAGTTCAGGGCCACATGAAAATAAATGGGGTGGAACTTATTTGACATGTTGAAGGGCAATGACGAGTCCTTAGTAAACAAAGGTTTACTGTACATAGTTATGTTTTGGATGTCATGGTTTGACCTATAATATGTCCAGATCTTAAAAAAAAAATTAGTGACCTTTTGAATATGGAGCCTAGTTTTTCCCTCCTTGAGTGTGAACTGTACTTATTGATTGACTTCTTTTTTTTTTGGCCGCACCACACGACATGCATGATCTTAGTTCTCAGACCAGGGATTGAACCCACACTCCCTGCAGTGGAAACTCGGAGTCTTAACCACTGGACTGCCCGGGAAGTCCCTTGATTGACTCCTAAAGAATAGAATGTGAAGCAAGTAAAGGTGTTTTTGGCTTCTGAAATTAGGACAGAGTGGCCTCCTCCTTGCTCTCTCTTGGACTTTTCACTCTGGGGGAAGCCAGCTGCCATGTTGTAAGACACTCAAACAGCCCTATGGAGAGGTCCCCATGATGAGGCCCTGAGGCCTCCTGCAAACATCCAGCAAGGAACTGAGACCTTCTGTCAACAGTTATGTGAACAAGCTACCTTGGAAGCAAATCAACCAGTGTCAGTCTCTACCCTTCAAATAACTGCAAACCGGGCTGATGCCTTGACTGCAACCTCATGAGAGACCCTTAGTCAGGACAATCCAGGGAGCTGCTCCCGCATTCCAGACCCACAGAAACATAACGTTTCATAATGAGATAATGTTTGCTGTTTTAAGCTGCTAAATTTGAGGGTTATTTGTTATGCAACAATAGACAACTAATATAGGGGCCCTTTTCCAAGACCAAGAATATTATAGCTGGGACTCTCTTAGGCACAAAGTAAAGTATACAATATTGCATTTTAGTTAGGGGCGTGTGTGTGTGTGTGTGTGTGTGTGTGTGTGTGTGTGTGGTGTGTTTTAACACACATAAAAGACAAAACTTAAGTGTACACCCAAGGGATTTTTACCTATGCATATACCCGTGTAACCACTACCCAGGTCAAGATATAGAAAATTTCCATTAGTCTAAGAAATTCCCTCATGCCCATATCCAGTTAATAACTTTTACCAGAGGTAGCTACTTGTCTGAGTTCTGTAACTATAGATTAGTTTTGTATATTCTTGAACTTCCTATAAATGGAATTATTCCGTATATATTCTTTCTTTCACTCAGCATAATAATTTTTAAGTTTATGTTGTTACGTATTTCAATAGTTTGTTCCTTTTATTGCTAGGAAGTATTCCACTGCCAAATTTATCTATTTCCCTATTGACAAACGTTTGGATTGTTTCCAATTTGAGGCTATTATGAATAAAAGCGGCTGGGCCCGTGAGCCGTGGCCGCTGAGCCTGTGCGTCCGGAGCCTGTGCTCCGCAACACGAGAGGCCACAACAGTGAGAGGCCCGCATACAGAAAAAATTAAAAATAAAAAAAAATTTTAAATAAAGCCAATATGAATATTCTTGTACCAGTCCCTTTTGTGGACCTAGGCATTCCATAGTCTTGGGTAAATCCTTAGGAGTAGAATTGATGGGTCAGAAGGTGGGTGTATGTTTAACTGTTAAACAGTTTTCCAAAGTAGTTGGTCACTTTTACATTCCCACTGAAAGTAATGCTTCTTTTTTTTTAATTTGAAGCCATACCAGTTTGAAAAGAAAGAAAAACAAAAGTGAGTCTTAATGAAAAATGAGAGGCAGTGAATAAAGAGCGTCCTAAATTGTTTGGAATAGTCAAGAAAACCAGTCTATAAGGCACAGAGCTATCTGAGAGCTGATCCTCCGGGCAAATACTTTTATTTTGATTATTGGTTTGGAAATAATTTTAGTCACTTAGATCAAAAGTTTTCACAAAGATGATTCAAGCAGGGGCCCAAACCCCAAGAGGAGAACTTACATAAAGAACCCTTCAGATGAGCTTTGCACTGTGTTAAATGGAAGAGAGAAGAATCTTCCCATATAGCATATGCTTGTTTACTGGGCCAGCCCAGGCTGTGACAAATGAAACAACTTTTGATGCCTAACGCAGTTCGCCCCCAGGCACTAAGTCAGCTTTGTGCTTCCCATGAGTCCTGCTTCAAATAAACAGATAGGAGAACTTGATTAATTAAGCACTCTGGGGCACAGGACTGTGATAGGCACCGGGCTCTGCACACAGGCTGGTAGCCAGTCTGCAGCTTGCTCCCGGCATAAGAGGGATCCCTAAGTCCTAAAACCCACAGTGTTATTTTCGTTGGTTGTATGGGGCTCAGTGAGAGAAAATGAAAACTGTAAAGCCAGAATATAACTCCATTCTCAGCAACTTCAGGAGATGCTCGATGCAATCTTTTTTCTATTAGGAAAATTAAACATTGTCAACGAGCTAAATAACCAAAAATATGAAATGGTTAAATCAAAGCCTCTCTTCCTTCTGCAGTTGGTGGGCGTTATTTTGTGTTTAAGAACAGAGAAATGACACAATGAGGCCTTAGAAAAGTCCTGAGGCATCAGTGTGCCAAGCAGAGAGCCATCTGCACAGACGCAGGATGGCAAAAACCCGATCTGGGGCTCTAAGCCATCAGTAGGCAGTTATTTCCAGACAATTCAGGAAAGGACTGGAGCTTGGTCCTGGACAAACTAATGAATTTTCTCATGACTTTTATTACAAGTGACTTAGATGCCAGGGGGAAAGGAATAAGGAATACCTTTTTTTTTTTTTCTTGAGTACCTACCTCTTACCAAGCACTGTGCCAAGCACTTGCCTAGCATTAGCTGACAATTGACTTAATCCCCCCAACAACTCCACGACGTAGATATCACTATCCCCATTTCAAAGATGCGCTCTGCCCCCAGGGAAGTTAAATCACTTGTGGAAATTCCCCCAACTAAAAGGAGAAGAGCTCAGTATTTAAACTCAAGTCTTCCAACTTCAAACCCCTGCTCTAGACTTTACTGACAGCAAAGAAAATTTTAAAGGAGGTTTTTATGGGGTTTTTTGGTTTTTGCGGTATGCGGGCCTCTCACTGTTGTGGCCTCTCCCGTTGCGGAGCACAGGCTCCAGACGCGCAGGCTCAGCGGCCATGGCTCACGGGCCCAGCCGCTCACGCGGCACGTGGGATCTTCCCGGACCGGGGCACAAACCCGCATCCCCTGCATCGGCAGGCGGACTCTCAACCACTGCGCCACCAGGGAAGCCCTAAAGGAGGTTTTAAATGGGCAGCTGCGACCTTAGCCATGGGCAAGAGCACCAGGCTCAGACTGAGTATAGAAGCTGGGCCTGAAAAGGAAAATACATTTCCCCTTAAGTTCTACTCCTAATGGCTCTCCACTGCCCAGGTTTAGCTTATTTTCCTATGAGGAAGGTTTAGTAAAAAGCCTTTTCCTGTGAGAGCATTGTCTCCCCGAGCCCCTATAGTCCACAGGGACCAGCCTTAAGCTTTATATGATGGAACGTTTTTCCTGCTTTCCCCTCCAAGGCTCCCTGCGATCTACCTCCCTTTTCCAGTGTAGAGGAAAGCCTTCTTTATTCCCTGTCTATTTAGAGATGTCCTCCAGCACTAGAAAGTCGTAGCATTTTTATAAGCCACACAAACAACAATGTATCACCTCAATTCCCAGCTACTGTGCAGTTTTGGGGTCTTCTGGATGGCAGCAGGTTGGAGCACACTCGGCTAGTTTGCCCTTATTAAACTGTGAAGGTCACTTCTCTGCCAGGATTCATAAACGGTGAGCCCTTGCTTCCCCTCCACAAATGTCTCTCTTCCAGAGCCTTTTTGCAATTATGGCTCATTTCTCTAGGTTTCATATGGGAGACATCTGAACAGAATTAAAAGCATAAGCACGTGCAAAAATAATCCACTTCCCAAGATAGTAAATGCTGAGTTCTGTATTAGAACACGCTGTGAGTGCTGACTGGCTAGGGCATGATTAACCTAATAGGCTTAAAGTTCCACTTGCCATGCACATCTGTCAGGACACGAGCAAAATGCAGTCTGGTAATCCACGGGACTGAAGTCCTCGAGAACTGCCCTGTTGCTCACCGGCAGCAGAGGGTTCAAAACTTAGAACAACACCAGAACGGCGGCAGCATCACTACCTCTATGCGATGGGGCCAAGGAAGTAAAGAAAGCCGGTTCCAAGTTTAGGACATTGCACCTTGGACTTCAAAGGATTCTGGCTTGGAAACTGCCTGGATGGACTAGTAAGACTGCCTTTTGTTCCTGTTTTGAATACAATTCTCTGAAAATTGTGAGGGTTGCAGATGGGAGATGACTACAGGCTGACATCATGGGATGTACACCTTCCCACAGTGATATTGTTAACAGCGTTGCTAAGAGTGGCATCCAGTTTTTTAAAAAGCCCAAAGCAATTCTGCCAGGATGTCAGGGGCCCAGTGAAAGATGCTCCATCCCTTTGCTGGTTCAAAACTCCACCTGCTATGACTCTGGAGGGGGCTCGCCCCAGGGTCAGAGGCCAGCAGAAGAGCAGGAAAGTCCCAGGTGGATCCAATCCGTGGCTGAAAGTCTTTGTCAGCTCACCAGAGATCCCACTTCGGGCAAAAGGAAAGATATGGAAGCACTGATCCCAGAAACCAAAACCTCCCCATCCCAGCTGAACAAATCACAAAGCTACGTGGCTACAGACATTCCATTCAAGAGACAGAGTTCCCATGGATCACAAGGGGCGGCCTTTTCTGGGGAAGAGAGTGAAGAAAGTAATACCCAGGAGACTTCCAAATGGGAAAAGAGGCCAAAAGGTCACAGGTCGAGCAAACAGGGCCATTACTGCCAAACCATCCTTCCTGCCCACGAGTCTGAAGACAAAGTAGACTTCCCTGAGCCCCTGGTGAAGGCCCACCAGCGTGCTTACACCTACCTGCACACCTGCCTCTCCAAATACAAAGCAGTTCTGAGCATCACCCATCGTGCCGCACAGACCCAGGAGCTGCTGCAGCCCATGGTCGGCTTCCTGTTGCTGTGTTTTGATGAGGTCAACCAGCTCTTAGGGGATATCTCCACGGATGGGGAAGAGCTCCTCCAGGAAGTTAAGGAGGATCTGGCTTGGCCTTTGAAGAAAAGAGAACCCCAGGAGCAGCCAGATCTCTTGCAGCAGCTTCTGCAGTACACAGTTAGCAGGCTGCAGGCGCTCAGCGGCACGGTGGCCTCGCTCTCTGACAGCCTCCTGGAGGGCTCCGGCCGCTGCTTCCACGGCACCGCGGGCCACCTGGGAAACAAGCTGCGCAAGAAGAGGGGTGCGGATGAACGCCTCCTCAGGGTCCTGGGGCACCTGGAGAGCTTAGCGAGTGGCCACGGTGACCCTGAAGTGCAGGGCCTACCCTTGTGCTCTGAGGACAGTGGCATTGGTGCTGACAATGAGTCTGTGCAGCTGGCAGACAAGCTGGGCAAGCAAGCCAGCTGGGACTTCGTGCTGGAGCCTGCAGAATGGAGGCCAGCGATTCCACCCACAGTGGAGGCCAAGCTGTCAAGACATACCTGGCAGCAAAGCCCATTCTGGATGGGTTCAGCCAGACCCCAGGACTGCCTGCTCTCAAGGCCTCTTACAGCAAAGGTTCAGCCAGCAGTGCAGGGTGGATCAGGGAGCCCCTGGCCCTCCAGCACAGGTCCAGAAAATACTGCCTCCAGGTCTTGGGGGCTGGGCCAAAGCGCTCCGTGTGATTCCCCTGGGATCAGGATCTCCAGGGAAGCACACTTTCCTAAAGGCTCCAGGTTGATGGACACTCCGCCCCTCAGTGAAGGTGAGGACAGCAGCCCAGAGGCGGTGGAAGACAGAGAGAGCTGCCTGAGTCCGCGTGCGGGGCAGGGAAGCGCTTCCCATGCAAGGCCTCGGTCTTCACCTGCCGGTGCCGAAAGCCCATTTCAGCCACACCCCCGGAGGCTCAGGAGCCCCCAGGACCAGGAAATGATTCTGAAGATGAAGGAAGCAATCAGTGAAAGGATTAAGTTTGTCCCCGTGCCCTCTGAGCACCAGGAATGGATTGAGGAAGAGGAGAGAACCATGGTGCCCCCAAGACCGAACACGGCCAGCAACAGCAGGAAGGCCCCCTCAAGGCAGAGGAGGTCCCAATCTGAGGGGTGTCTGAAGAGCCACGTGGAGGACCCCACCCTCCAGGAGCTGCAGAGGGTCCAGAGAGACCTCAGCCAGAGGCTGGAGGCGCTTTGCACCCGGGACACCCGACGGCAGGGGCACAGCCAGAAGCAGGTTCTGCAACCCAGGGCAACAGCGCTGAGGCCTGACCACTACTGCAAGGTCACCCCAAGCAGCACCATCAGCAAGCTGAAGGCGTCCCTCACCAAGAACTTCAGCATTTTGCCAAGTCAGAGCACCTTGCAGAAATGCTGTCCCCACCCTGAGGGAGAACAGCCCGGGCAGGGAAAAGCTGAGGGGCTTCCAAATGTCATGCCATCAGGTGAGAGGGCCAGTGAGGCTCCCAGGGCCCAGGACTGGAACATCAAGAGCTGTCCTACCAGAACGTCGGTCAAGAAACTCATTGAAACTTTCAGTCCCACCGAGGGTCTAAGGACACTGGGGGATCCCAAGGACTCTGGGCCGAGCCCCTGCCCCAGGAAGTGGGGGGTCCCCACCATGCCTCCCAGATTCCCCATTTACAGGGGACTTGCCCCTTTGTATCCAAAGCCTCGAATTTCTCCAGCAGCAGGTGGAGAATCTCTCAGGATGGGCCAAGGCTGGAGGCCC
Source organism: Lipotes vexillifer (assembly GCF_000442215.2). NCBI lineage: Eukaryota > Metazoa > Chordata > Mammalia > Artiodactyla > Lipotidae > Lipotes > Lipotes vexillifer. The sequence goes on along the minus strand of NW_006798707.1, from coordinate 2,879,218 downwards.
TTTGTTCCCACTTTTCCCCCTCTGCTCACAGCAGAAGCATCCAAGAGTGAGGACCTCAACTGTGAAACAGAGGAGAACCCAGAGCATCTCCCTCCACCGCCTCTGGAAATCCTGATGGACAAATCATTCACTTCCCTGGAGCCCCCAGAAAGCAGCAATCTAGCAGAGAGCTCCCTTGAAGGGACCCACGTGCCAGGGCTGGGAGGGGCTGGCCCCGCCCGGAGAACGTGGGCTTCCCCAAAGCTAAGAGCCGCCATGAGCCCCTCTGACCTGCTGCCCAGCAAGAGCACGGCCACCCTCGCCAGGGCCCGCAGCGCAGAACCAGGGGGAAGCAAGAGAGGCTGCAATCCCGGAAAGCTCGCCTTGGACCTCAGCCACCCACCAGCAGCCAGCGGGAACCCAGAGGTGCAGGGCGGCAGGGCTCAGAGTCAGGCACGAGCGGACAGGGCCACAGGTCTCTCCAAGCATCCCCGGAAGGTCATCCGCTGGCACCACTCCAGCCACACGTCCGGGCAAGACAGGACCTCGGAACCCAGCCTGGCCAGGCCAATGCGAGGGCCACGTTTTCCCGAGGCCCCAAGGCAGAACCAAGAGAGAAGCCCCATGCGGGTCAGGAAGGCCTCTCCCACAAGGGCACACTGGACGCCCAGAGTGGACAAGAGGCACTCATGCGTGCCCTCCACTCACAGACCTGCCCAGCCAAGTGTGCCCTGTGTGCACAGGTCCCCCAGCCCACCGCTCAGCCCTCCAGTGAGCCCCAGGATGCTAAGCCCCACAACAGTGAAGAAACAAGCTTCCCCTCCCCCCCAGCACAAACTGTCCACCCCTCCCTCGGCAAGCCCACCCGCTCAGCACAAGGTCTCCAGCCCCCCTGCCCAGTGTACAGAAGCCAGTTCCCCTGCCTCTGGCCCCTCCCCATCTCCCCCAGCGTCTCCCAGTCAGGGGCCCAAGGAAACAAGAGATTCTGAAGACAGTCGGGCAGCCACGGCCAAAGCATCTGGGAACACATGTTCCATTTTCTGTCCAGCCACCTCCTCTCTGTTTGAAGCTAAGTCACCATTCTCAACAGTACCCCAACTCACCCCACCATCGCTGCCACCTGAAGCTGGGGGTCCTTGTGGGACCCCGACAGGATGCTGGAGGAGCAGCTCAGGGCCACAACTGAGAGCGGACTCACAGCGAGGGACAGCCCTGTGTGCCCTCAACCCTCAGCCTTTCATCAGAAGGACAGATTCTGACTGCCGGCCGGGCATCCACCTTCACCTGCCTGTCCCAGGCACCACCAGCGACGCTTGTGAATCCCAGCTTGGCCACAGCAGGTAAGGAGAGTCCTCGGGCCACAGCCCTGCAGTCATTGGGATAGAGCTGATGTGCCCTTAGGCTCATCTGGGTCAGTAGTTTTCAAACTGTGCTCCCAGAGGAGAGCAGCTGGGAGAGGGGTCTAGGAATGTCCTGTCTCCCAGTCCCCCATGCTTAAGCAACCGTCTTTCATCTGTTACACACTTCAGGTTCCCGAGAAAGATTTAATTGCAAGGGACTCTGCTGTACTAAAGATAAAGTTTTAAAAAAAAATTTTTAAATTAAAAAAAAAATGTTTAAAACAATCAGGTTGGTGCAACCACATGTGCCCCTTATTTTACACTTGGGGAAACTGAGGTGAAGTGACTTGACCCCCAAAGTTGAGTCACTGTCACCTGTCTGGAGCCAGCAGCCTGATTTCTGTCTTTCCTGGTTTACGGCAATAGACCAGCATCTTAGTGGGAGGTGCTCAAATTTTTGGTCCCAGGACTTCTTTAAGCTCTTCAAAATCGAGACCCACCCCGCCAAGGAGCCTTTGCATATGTGCGTTGCATCTATCGCTTTTTACTGCGTTACAAATTAAAATTGAGAGATGTTTAAAATATTTATTAATTGAAAAAACAAAAACGACACCATTCTATGTTTACATAAACTATATCCTAATGAAAAGTAACTATATTTTCCACAAGAACAAAAAAATTGAGCGAAAGGAGTGGCACTGTCTTAAAGTTTTAAAAACCTCCTTAGGGTGTGGGCTTCACAGACAGACAGTTGGATTCTCAGACCTTTGTCCAGAGTCAATCTGTTGTGGTATCACACATCATGTAGTCTGGAAAACTCCACTCTACATTCCTGAAAGAATAAGTGAAAAGGGCACATAACATCTTAGTATTATTATGAAAACAGTTTTGACCACATGGACACAACCCCGCCGCCCCCCGCCCCCAAAAGGATCTGGGAGGCAACCAGGGGACACACCTTAACAAACAGCGGGTCCTGGAGGTATTGAATATAAAAGTCTGGCTTCCCCATACTCCTGAGGACCTGCCCCCACTTCTCCTGCAATCCAGCCTCATCTCCATCTCCCCTTTCAGAACAGTGTAGAGCAAGAACAAGACTCTCAGGCTTCCCTGGTGGCGCAGTGGTTGAGAGTCCGCCTGCCAATGCAGGGGACACGGGTTCATGCCCCGGTCTGGGAAGATCCCACATGCCGCGGAGCGGCTGGGCCCGTGAGCCATAGCTGCTGAGCCTGTGCGTCCGGAGCCTGTGCTCCGCAACAGGAGAGGCCACAACACTGAGAGACCCGAGTACCGCAAAAAAAAAAAAAAAAGAGGAACTCTTATCAATGTGTCTTGATATCATATCAGACAAAGCTCAACCCACAGCAGTCCTTGCTATCTTTGCATTGCCCACAGTTGTGTAAATGAGAAGTTAATTTCTGCCAGAGCGATATGTGTTACAGACTTCACAGTCTGTCCTGGCATAAATGGTAGTTTTTCACAAAGTACTAGGCAGTCAATTTTAAATAAAGATATTATCTCGGGAAAGTTGTGCATGATTATAGTTATAGAAACTTCCCCAGCCACTTGAAAGAAATGAAATATTGATTATTTTTGCAAGAATCTTAATGTAACGTTGCTCTTTTCTTAAATCTAAAATGAGCTTCCTACAGCACAGTGCCTTTCATCTGAGAACCTCTATAAATGTTATTGCATTATTCCTCACACTAGCCACTTATTCAGTTATTAGATTTCTAAAACTGTGCCCTTCAGGAGAAGAGCTTGAGAGAACAAGGACAATAAAATGGCATTAATTAAAAACACTAACATTTTAAAACAGCAGGAGCAATAATAAAGCAACATAAAATTGTTCAAGGAGAAAATATTGCCATTCTTTCAGGTTTCTCCTCGGAATAGGGTGGCCTTAAAGGTTGTTTTATGTCCTGAATCTCAATATTCAGAGAGATGAGGTGGGGTGGGGAGTAACTGTAGCTTTAAAGAGGGAGGAGGATTCATAAAGAGGAGCCTTCCCAAGGTCACGTGGAAGGTCACAGAATGACTCACAGCCATTCCCGTATCTCCTGGTCAGACCACATGTCTAAGCTGTTCCAGACTGTGAAACTGTGAGCACGTGATGAATGTGATGGAAAAATGCCTACTCCCCAGACACACACCCCACTCCCCACTCAGCCCTGTAAAATTGGCGTCTGGGAGCAGAAGTGCACCAGCTGTAAGAGGAGGGCTTTTGCGGCTCTGGAGATGACAAGCATTTTTTTCTGCCCTCCTGCGTATGGGAAACAATGCCAGGGAACTGAGCATGATTCCCCCGAGATCATGCAACAAGACAACAAGCCAGTGCCCGAGAGCCAGAAACTCCTACAGGCTGTTTCCCCAAGCAGGGACTTGCAGGGACAGCCCTACCCATTGTATCTCGCAGCCGAGGCAGGCTTGCAGGATGCACTGGCCTGTGTCTGGTGTTGATCCCCTGCAGGTCATCCCATGCCCCTTTTTCAGAAAAACTGATGGTGGGTGTTGATATCTTCCCCATCTTGGGGCCCGGGGATTGGGCGCAGTCCTTGGAGGCCTCCCCAGGAAGCTCTGTTACTGAGCTTCAACTGTTATTTACGTGTTGAATCCCCAGGTGAAGGCACCTGTCTCTATCCAGGTCTCAGTGTGCCCAGACTTGCTCCGCTAAATGCGGTGCTTTTAATTTTGCCAGGACTGGACCAGCCAGTCAGGGTCTCTCTGCAGCCCCCTGACCCCGTTTCCTGGAGACCTGGACCGCCTGGCTCCCCAGCAGGTCGGGGAACAGGTGGAAACATGGCCATATGGCAACCAAAACAGTCGACCTCCTGGCCTGAGCCTCACACATATGTGGGACCTGGTTGGGGGTGGGGAAGACACAGTTCAAGAATCAAATCTTGCGTCACACCTTGGCGTCAGCCTTCACTGACACTGCAAGCCACGGCCTGTCCCCTGCTCCAGTCTGGGAGCAGCAAAGTGTCATGCACCCCCCTGCTCAAAAGGGGCACAGGAAGAAGAAAAAATAAGGTGGGAGCTGTGGCCCACAAATCACTGGGTCCTGCAGGGACTTAGAATGGGGCCAGAGGCTGACATAGATGAGACTGGCTCTAAGGAACAGGGTGGGTTCCTCACTGCCTGAAAATCACGTATGACGGCCAGTGTCAGTGCCCACCCCACCTCCCCCCACCATTCCTGCCACCCTGATCTTGTTAGGATCCAAACTCAAACTTGTCCTCCACTGGTTGGACGTCCCACGTTAAGCCTAAGCATGCAGAGCCGAGCACACTCATAATACCGTCAAGAAGGTGCCGTCACGGACAGAGAGAAGGGCTTCTGGTCTGTGCATGTGGGGAGCTGGGGCCAGTCCTGGTCCTCAGGTGACTGATGGAGAGGCTCCGAGCCTCAGGTGCCCACCTGTCATATGACAGGGTGGTCCCTCAGGTCCCTTGCAGGTGTGACTTCCTAGTCCTACTACAAAACAGCACCAGTGACAGCCGACAATTTAGTGAGCACCTATCATATGCTGGTTAGTGTGCAGAGAGTTTTCCATGCGTCATCCAATATTGATAACTTTGAGTGTCCTATGAGATGGGTATCATTACTATCTCCCTCTCACAAAGCAGGAAACTGAGAATCAGAGAGATCAATCAACATGCTATAGGTCACACAGCTAGTAAGTGGAAGGGACAGGACTTGAACCCAGACAGCCGACTCCACCCTCTACGCGGTCTTTGTGAGGCTAGCCTGGCTGCCCGTAGCCAGTGTGGCTTTCCGAGCTGGTCCCCCATCTGGCCTAGGCTTGATCCGTGCTTGTGACCACCCTCCATTCTGTGCTCCCAGAGTACATTGGGTGTCCTTCTCTGTTCAGAGCCCCTCTCACTGTGGCACTCAGCAGCTGGGAAGCTCTATTCTAGCCAAATGCCAGGTCTGAGCCAAGCAGTTTTCATTTTATTCCATTCAGGAAAAGGGTGGCAGCTGAGCAAAGCAGGGGTTTTTTTGCTGTTATTGTTGGTGTTATTTTTGATTCAACTAGCTAAGCCTAGCTCCTTATTAAATAAGAAGTGCTTTTAAAACAAAAACAAAATAAAGGCCTGGCTCCCGAGTTCCTGAGGGAGATTCTTTGTTCGCAGCAGCAGGATCTGGGCATCCCAAGAGAGAACAGGACTCAGCCTGTCCTCTGAAACGCCAGGAGCTTGGCTCGCACGGTGCCCAGCCACAGCGGACACCCACAAGGACAGCACCAGCAGGCAAAGCTGATACGGAAAGGCAGAGGCCTGGCACCAAGAGTCCACCAGGTCTGTGGGTGACACAGACGGGAGGGCTTGAGAGAGACAGAATGGAGATGGGGCGGGGCCAGAAGGAACGAGGAGAGTTTGATTGGCACCTGTGCTTTCTCTCTGCAGCTGCAGCGAGGAGAGCCCCAAGGACACAGAGCCATGGAACAGTCCCTGTGCCCCAGAACGGAAGGGCGGCAGCAGGGGTGCACCGCCCCCAGAGCTCTGCGTGCTGGGCCACGGGCTGCAGCGGGAGGCCGGCGCCAGCCATGCCCAGGACAAGTGCCAGCAGAAGGAAGTGGCCTGACGGGCTGGCCGACTGAGTCACACTGATGCCAGTCACCCCAGAAGGCAAGGGTGACAGCCAAGCGTCAGACAACCCCAGAGAGGGTGGGCCAACCAAACTCCTCCTGAGAGGTAGGAAAGGCCTGGAAAGGGCACTGCCCAGAGGCTCTCCTAAATTCTAAACAATCACTGTTTGCAGTCCTAGATCCTGGTTTGCCTTGGGGTTCAACGAGTAACTATAACTTTGGACCCCACAATGACACTCTTTAATCCTTCAAGTGCTGGTCTTAATTTAGAAGGAAACGATATTTACCGTGTGCTTGATGAACCAGGTGTTTTACTTGGGTTAGCTCTGTGAAACCATTTAATTCTTTCAACAATGAATGAAGCAGATAGCATTCTCCTGGTTTTTGCAGATGAGAAAACCAAAGCACCTCTCGTCCATTCACTCCCCCCCCCCAATGCCTTGCCTGAGGTTACACAGCTAGGAAGAGAACAGAGTAAAACGTGAACAGGTGTGCCTGGCTCTAGAATCTATTGTCTTTCATTCCTTGTATTTTTTTGAACATTTCATTACCCTTGACTGTTCCATCACTCCATTTGCAAGCATACGTATGTACTTGTACAGGTGGAAAGCTGCTGCTTTTTTTTTTAAGGTTAAATAGCTTTTATGTGCCCATTATGAGCTCTGTTTAGAAGCTGACTGCTCCAGAGATAAGAAGCCTGAGGTGGCATTAAGACACACAGCTCCACCCACCCTCTTTCCCAAGCTCAGCTCCAAAGCCCTAAAAGCAAAGCTTCCAGCCCATCAGTGCAGCCCTGCTGCCTCTCCGGCTAAGCCTGTCTCAGAGGCATATCTCGGATGCTCTACCCCATGCACCCACATGCCTCTCAGACTGAGTGGGTACAACCAAGCCTCCCAAACAAAGCAGCCTATTCTCTGCACCCCGTGGGGGCTGAAGCTCAGAAGGACATGTGGGTAAGGCAGGCAGATGCGCGCGCGCACACACACACACACACACACACACACACACACACACACACACACACACACACACACACCCTAGTCTCCCCCAGCGGCTTCTCTGCAAACTTTATTCCCAGGTCATCTGCAGAACTTCTGCTGGAGTTAAACTGAAGTGAAGAACCATTGTTCATGCCCAAAACCTGCTTCTGCCAATGAGCAGGATATTTGCTGCAGAATTTGGAATTTTTCCACTGGAGGCTGTGGAGTGCTTTCTATTTAGAAAAGAATTTGCAGTAATTGGGTGATTCAATGCCAGCTCAGTGGGCTGTCAAAAGACAAGAATTCTCACCCACAGGGTACAGCTAAGGGCCAATCTCCACATCTGCTTCAAAGCTGATTTTTTAAGTTTGGAAAAATGATAGACTTCAAGTCCTTTCTTCTTGAAGTAGATCATGACTCAAGAACATGTTAAACTGGGTCCTGAGGACTAAGCTCCCTCCCCCAGGGATAGGCTGTGGCTCCAAGTAAATGATCCCCACCTTGACTTGTCCAGTTATTCAGACAGGGGTGACAGGGACAATCTCTTCCAAGGCACTCAAGGAACAGTTGATTAAACTACCAAGAGGGACCACAACCCACCCCTCTATTGGGAAATGTCTGTACACACCCAGTTGGGTGCTCACGTTTGCTGTGTAGCTGCACTAATCCTCAGAGCAGAGCTCAGGCCACAGCGGGGGGGGGGGGGGGGGGG
>NW_006798707.1:2858929-2871507 GCF_000442215.2 Lipotes vexillifer | reverse complement strand
GGGGGGGGGGCAGAGCCACACCCAGGGGCTGGAGGCTGGGCCCTGGGAACTGCCTGGGCTGCAGGACACAGGAGGAAATTCAGCCACCCAGGCCCAGGTAAGTGTGTGAGAACAGCCAGCTTCAGGAAACTTGCTTGAGAGAGAGCTGGACTGTCCCCCTGCATGGTTAGGCCTGCAGCGTGGGTAACGAGGGCTGGGCCCCGTAGGCTGCCTTTCAGGAAGCAAGCAGTGTGGAGCAATCCAGCTCAGAGGTAAGAGAATTAGTCAGAAAGGGGACCTGCCCGTGCTAGGGTTTCGAGGCTGGCTTCCTGGAGGTCTGAAGAAACAGAGCAGGACCCCAGCTGCTGGGAGACTGGACAGGGACCCAGGTGATGAAACTGGGATGCAACGTGGGGACATAACCCCAGGGATGATAAAAAGTCTAAGTGACTGGATAAGAAGTGGGGGCCAGATCCACAAGAACGGGAAGTTCTGGGTCTCCAGCCCAGGTCCCCCCTTACAGGGTCTCAGAGGTTTGGGGCTGGTTTGAGTGTGTGGGTGTGGCTGAGGGTACCCAGCTGCGGTGACATGAGGTAGAAGTGGGCAGCTGGGAGCCAGGCAGCATATTATTTCACGGAGGGGGTCAGCATCAGAGCAAATGCCCTGGAAGGGTCTGGAATGAACCACTGCTGCCTTCATGAGGGTGCCTGGCAGGAGGTTTTCTGAGAGGAGAGGCTCCCCCGACCACCACCCCAAGCTAGGCTGGTAAACAGCAGCCAGCACCCACCCCTCCTGTCCTGCAGGCAGCCGCGGAGGGATCCAGGGTACACAGGAATCCTGTCACTGAGTACCTACTTGTGCCAGGACAGGGCCAGGCTGTTGCCATATATCCTCATATGTGATGTAATGAGAGACCCAGAACCTCTAGGCCCAGGCAGCAGGGACGATGAACTGCTGTAGCCATTGTGATGCCCAAGGACCCAGAGGCTTCAAGAATCCCAAGTCATCTTCCCAGAGGGGAAAGGGGAGGGGTTGCTAAGGCCAAGGGGCTGGAAGGCAGTAAAGGTCTAAGATGAAGCAGAGCCAAGCTGACCCTGGAACAGATGAGTCAAAGATATGTTTTTGGGGCTACAATCCCAACTACCACACTCAGCCCATATTACATGTGAATTAGACTTTGTATAAAAGAAATTAAATCCACCCCAATAGACCATTTGTGTGGCATCCACAGTCTCACCCCTCTTGAGATCAGGCCTTTCCTCAAAGCTGTGTCTTTGGCTCTGCCTGGGAGAGCACACTCCCGGTGGCCATGAGGGGCAAGCCCCACTCCACAGCTTCTCAGATGGGTCACTCTTACCCACCCTCCCCCTCCACCCAAGAACCTCGTGCTTGCTGGGCCCAATCCACTTCCGGTGCTCAAGGGAGAAGGGAGAGCAGGGTGTTTTTGTTTTGTTTTGTCTTGTTTAATTAAGCCAATGGACCCAACCCATTAAAGACTCATGTGTCTGTTCTTTTTCTTCACAGTTAGAAACCAAGAAGGAATGTTGGGTATAAAGACAAAAGGGAGTCCACATAGGAGATTAATTTAAGAAGTGCATATTATACCCATATTCTTATTGGGGCCGACTCCTTTCTGGGGGTTTACAGCCATCCTCCATGCACACGGGGACCCCAGAGCCATGGAGAGGGAGGTATCCAGCCCCCTCTTTATCCAACACATTAGTAACATAGCAAAGAGTGCTGCCCCAGGGGAAAAACACAATTTTCTAGTTCCATCAAAAGGATTCATGGAGTAAAAAAGCAAATATAATATTCTAGTGGAACAGTGATAGCTTTTTGCAAATATAAATACAATCTTCAAGATGAAATATATCTTCCTTCCGCAGCTTGGTTCTGTGCGGTTGTTTTTACTCTAAGCAGCATCTATTTTCCTTCCACATATCATATACCCAGTTCAGAACCTAAAATAATCCACGTTGATGGAAAATGAAGGGCAGACAAACCAGAGAGACTTTTCCTTCATTGTGAAGTGCTTACGTTTGGCAAGACTTGCCTCATAAACCCTGCAACATGAATGAAAGGGATTTTGAGAAATATATTCTTTTTTTTTCTGAAATAAACCAGTGTTTTGCATGTGTCAGAGGAGCTGGTGCCATGAATTATTGTGTCAACATGTTTGTCAATTGATCATCTGGTTGACTGCATACAGGCTGCCAACACCCACTCTATCTGCCAAAGCAAAGCTTTTCAGAGGTAATATATTTTTAAGTAGCCCCACATCAAAGTCTGTTGAACTGCCATAAAGTAAATGTGTTCTGAGCCTATATTAACAGAGCATGTTATACTGCACTATGGTTTCCTCCCTGTACCTCCCTGAAGTTTAAATAAAGTTCCATCAATCCATCCAGGTGGTTTTATGAAATGTAATTAAAGATGCGTTGCACAAGCAGGGGAGCAAGCAGTTAATTCACTCAGGACTCTAATTCAATTTTACGGAGGATCCTGGATGCTGCTGGCTTGATTACACTCATGGACTTCAGAAAGTAACTTTATGATAGTCTGAAGGCCCTGCATCAGGTGACTATAGAATTCAACCGACCTGGTAGCCTGGGTTCCGAATGCTGTAATTTCAGACACCCTTGAAGTCAAGCACCCAAGACAACAATCTGGCTGGAATGGTGGCACTGAGGACTGAGCTAATGCCCCTGGACAAACCTGATAGGCCTGAACTGAAGGAAGAACGAAACAGAAGCAGAAGGAGGAAGAAGGAATGGTGTGGTAAATGTGATCGTCACCCTGCGAGGCAGACTTTCTCCCACTCCTGATGGCTGGGCTGGAGGCCTGACACTTCCGTCAACCCGCCCCGTGACCTGGCTTACATGGGCTCGTTTCTTCATCTACCCGGCAGTGACAGCAATGCCAATCTACTTATCCTACCACCTGTAAGACGTGAGCAAACCTGCCTTTTCTAAACCATCTTATGGAGCCATTTGGGGGGACTGAATTCATAATCCCTCTGCCATCTTTGCTTTTAATGTTCATCTCTGCCATCTCTGCACACTAAGTTTCTGATTAAGAGAAGAACTCAGGACCATTTCCCCCTCCTTCTAGATCTGAGCTTTGATCCTTGGAGAAAGTTAAAAACAGCTGTCAAACTCCGCTAGAATTGACTTCCTTCTTTGAAGAATTCCATGTCTTTCAAAGTGAAAAGACTAAAACATTTAGCTGGCAATCACAACTACATATGTCAAACACACCAAACAGGAGAAAAAGCAGATTAAGTTTCTGAATCTCCTAGTTATTCCCACGTTGAGTCGTAAGTGATCCGTCAGTCAGCTGGTAGGAATGACTGGCATGCCTTCAGAATAGCAGGTTTTACTGGGATAAGACTGGAGTTAGTCATAATTATATTTTTTCTCTGTGTTTAACACTCTACTTTTTCAAAATAGAATTATCTACATTGTTTCATTAGATCTTTGGGGGAAAAAATCCTAGGAGATGAGCAAAGCAAGTATTTTTTCAATGCCTTTTACAGATGGAAAAAAAAGGGAGGCTGAGAGATGTCAGATGTTTTCCTGGTAGCCTGGGTTCCTCCAAAGACACATTGCCAGCTAGTGGCAGAACAAGTCGCCTAGGCCCTGGCCAGCCTTGGTTCTAACACCTACGGCAACAATATTTAGATTATTCCAGGGGGCAGCCTAGAAAAAGATACAACAAACTACTCTGGAAGAAATTCTCAGTTTTCTCCAGTTTTTACAAAAAGGAAATTTTTCATATCCGGCCAAAGTCTAGCTATAGTTTTAGACATTCCTTTTAAACTAGCTTGGATGGAAGCTGAAAATTTCCAAGAGAATTTAAAAAAATAATAATCCCCTCAATGCACCTTAACCACTCCTCATCCACCGCCCCCAACACACACAGATGAAACTGCCCCTGGCATTAAGAAAAAGTCTTGTCAAAAGAATATTTGTCCCTCATTGCCATGACCCCGCCCCGAAGTGGGCTTCCAGGTGAAACCTTCTGGCAGGAGCAGACAAAGCCTCGTTCTGGAGACACCTCTTAGGCTTTATTGTCAGTGTCCCAAAGTGGTAAAAACCAGTGGATGAGACAGAAAGGAAATACAGACCCTGGGAAACAGATTGCCTTCGTGAAAATTACTTATCTAGCTTTTCTTTCTCCTTTGGAAGGGGACAGGATTGGCTGTGTTTACAAAACCTGGTGACATTCTAAAGCTTTTGTTTAGATAACAGCTTCTGACATCAGCCACAGAGGTGCTGGATCACTTTCTGGATGTAAAAATTCTCAAGGAGAACCCAAAGTGATGCTAATTAACAGCTGTCAACCCACAGAGAGGTAATTATAAAGCTGTGATTAAAACAAAACAAAACCTTCAAATGTTAGAGCCTCCTTCACTGAAACACCAGGTAGTAGGATACAGAGACGCCGTAATGCCTCCCTGAGTAAGCCCCAGTAACGATACGGACAAAACTGGACCCCCTGAATGGTCCCTGACTCAGAAACGCCCACCTAGTGAGCAACCTGTATGCACAGTGATGCTGCCCTGCCTGCCTGCCCAGGGGACTCCTGAAGCCCAGCTGGGAACAGGCAGTTAGGACACTGCTTCTGCAACCGGCCTGATCTCCAGCAGACCAGATTCCCAGGCCCCAAGGACAACGTTGCCTGTCTCCCTCCCTCCTCCAGTCTCTATCCCTCCTCCCCAAGCAAATGTTTCCATCAAACACATTTGGGAAATACTGGCTTAGGGATGCTGACTCTCAAGTGTGGGCTAGCCTGGAACCCCAACAGCCACTAAGAGCACTGGGACTATGCCCCAGGCTCTTGACCTTGAGAGTGTGTGAGGATGGCTGAGCGTTCTCATTCAGTACGTCTGGAGTACGACCTAGGGGTCTGCACTTTAACAAGCACCACAGGTGCAGCAGTTGCCAGCAGGCCACGATCCACACTGCGTCTACACCTTTCCCCAGGCCAACAGCTCCACTAATCATGGCGACCTGAAACCTTCCCCTTTTTCTGCTCCTCTGCCAGAACACGAGTGACTGTGGCTGACTCCCTGGCTATAGCAAAAGCTCTATAAAGAATAGAGAGTCTTTGCATTTCTCATTTGGTTGGTCTACATTTATTTGCACAAATCCTATCCCACCAAAGGCCACGGTTGGATGGCCAGGTGTCTGCAGCAAGCCCTGGTGATAAGAGCAGATGCAGCAGACCCTCTCTGCCCTGAAGGTTTTAGGGCAGAGCTCTGGGGCCAGACCAACTCCAAGAGACCATGGGATTTTAACTGGTCTTCTCAAGGGGCTCAGACTGACCCAAGGGGAGGTCAATATCTGGGAGCCATAGAGTACCCTGGAGCATGCCAGGCACTTTGGAGTCAAACAGCCCTGAGTGCAGATCCATGCTCAGCCACTCCTTAGCTGTGTCCCAAGGCCTGGCCCCCAAATTGTGGTCCCTGCCAGACCAGTGGCATGGACATCCCCTGGGGGCTTATTGGAAACAAAGGATCTCGGGCCCCACCCAGACCATCTGAATCAGAGTCTGCACTTGAACAAGAGTCCCAGTGATTCCCAGGCGTTGGCTGAGGTAGCTTATTAAGCATCTCTGAGGCTCAGTTTCCTCACCAGGAAATGGGAGAAATAATATCTTTCTTACGAGATGTTGAGAAGAATGACGGACCAGGAACACGGCAGACACTCCGTTGAGAGGCTGACCCCTCCTCCGGTCTTCCCTCCTCGGGGCGCCTTTTCCTCCTTCCATTACCAGGAGACGGAAGACAATCCCCCTTTCCATCAGTATTTCTCCTTTCTTTTCCTATTGGCAGGACCAAATTATAATATAAGGAAAAAGCTTTCAGCAAGAAGGTGCTCGGAGATCCTCCCAGCCATTCTGCCCCCAGCTGAGAGTCAGAAGAGGCTTGGAGTGCAGGCAACAAGCCCGCAGTGAGAAGAGCTTCCAGATTTCTCCTGGGGTAGGGGGTGGGGATGCTGAGGGTAGCTGTGAGGGACGTGTCAAGTAAGGAGAAGGGGGAAGGCAACTGGAGAGGTGACAGGCCCCAGTGGCAAGAGCAGGCCCAGCTTCCCAGCAGAGAGGGCAGACCATGCTCCATCCTCTGAAACAAGCCCAGCCAAGTTAACAGTGGGTCTCAGGCTCCGCAGATCTCCAAGGTCACATCCACTCCTCCAACTCCAAGGGCTGCAGAGCCTGCAAGACCCTGGTCCTAGCTGATCCTAGACCCGGATCCTAAAGCAATGTCTCCAGAAACATAATGGCCAATGTTCGTCACGCATTTCCTGTGCTCATGGCCTCGTGTTAAGTAGTTACAAGAATTGTCTCATTAATCGTCACAATAGCCCAGTTAAGGTGGGCAATATTGTCATCCTCCTCCCACCCACTTACCACATATACAACACACACACACACACACACACACACACACACACACACACACACACTGGATTGATAAGGGAAGATCAGAGAGGTTGACAAGTGTCTCCAAGGCCACACACCAGGAGCAACATTGCCTGGACTTGAGTCCAGCCTCTCTGACTCCAGTGCCTGGCCTCAGTCAGCCTCTGTCCCCAACCCAGTACACCCCAGGGCTGCCAGGCACCCACAGGGCCACTTTCTACACCTTTGATTTACTGTGGTTTCAGAATTTGGCCGCCCATTAGAATCACTTGTAGACAAAAGAAAAAAGAGAAGAGAGAAAAGAAATGGATCAAGAAGATGTGAGATACACACACACACACACACACACACACACACACACACACACCCCAGAATACTATTTAGTCATAAGAAAGAAGGAAACCCTACCATTTGTAACAACTTGGATGAAACGAGGTCATTTTGCAAAGTGAAATAAGTCAGACAGAGAGAGACAAATACTGTATGATTTCACTTATATGTGGAATCTAAAAAAGCTGAATTCAGAGAAACAGACAGTAGAGTGGTGGTTACGAGGGGTTGGGGAGGTGGGGCCAGGGGTGGGGACTATGGGGGGACATGGATCAAAGTGTACAAAGTTCCAGTCAAAAGGCTGATAAATTCTGGGAATCTACTGTACAGCAGGGTGATTATAGCTAATAGTTTTGTATTATACATGTGAATGTGGCCAAGAGAGTAAATCTGAGATATTCTCAACACAGAAAAGAAATCGCAATTATGTGACCAGATGGAGGCTTGAGCTAAGGCTGTGGTGGCCATCGTTTTGCAATATGTAAGTGTATCAAACAATACATTGTGAAGCCGAGGCTAGTCATCAGTTAGATCCATTAAACTATAACTTGCTTAATAAATAATAACTATAAGCTGCCTACACTGATCAAGCTCGCTTTAATTGTTTTCACAAAAACTTGCATGTCCTCCTAGCATTACATAGCCTAAACAATAACATGTTTGCCCAAGTTGTTTTCCAGGAGCTTGGAGTCAACTGTTGCCCAGCTCAAGCCGGTTAAGACTGGTTGGGACAACTGACCCTCCAACTGTGCATGCGTTAAGTGTCATGACCTTTTGAAGTCAGAGGGCCAAAAATTTCACCCTCAGAACATGCTAAGGCCACAATTTTCTGAACATGTGTCCCATGAAGAAGCATGTAGCTTAGTTGCACCTGCACAGAACGCAACCTTTTTCTTACCTCACCTTTTTTCTTATCTCCAGTCACCTTTCCCCACACTCCCCACGCCTCAGAACCCCCCTGCTTCTTTATCCTATAAATATCCCAGCCCCTCACCTTCTGGGCAAGCAGATCTGAAACGTTCTTCCAGCTCCTCGCTTGGCTGCCATATAAACCCTTTCTCTGCTGCAAACCTCAGCATCTCAGCGTTTAGCTTGCTGTGCATCAAGCAAATGAATCTGGTTTGGTAACAACTGCACATTTTAAACTTACACAGTGTTATATGTCAATTATACCTCAATAAAGCCTGAAGGAAAAAAAGAAAAGGAAAGAAAAGAAAGAAAAGAAAAGAAAGAAAAGAAAAGAAGAAAAGATAGCCGTCTGGGCCCTACCCCATACCCATGGAACAAAAATCCCCAGGGATGGTCCCAGGTGTCAGCATTTTTAAAAATCTCACTGGACGATTCCGAAGTACAATGAGAATGGAGAAACATTTCTCCACTCAGGAGGCAAGAAATGAAGCAGGGAAGAGAGAATAAGATAAGAAGTGGGGCCTGTAAAACAATTTTCCTAAAATCTCAAAACTTCCCAAGCAAGGAATTCCTAAGCAGTTACATGTTCTCAGACAAGACTTTGGTTCTTGATTCTCACAATGGAGAGAGAGAAAGAGAGAGAGAGAGAGAAAAGCTCTTCCATAGCTCGATGCTATATTCCCACCCCAAAAGCACCTTGAGTAAGTAGAGCTCCTGGCTGCGCGCACAGCCAGCCAAGCAAAGAATGAGGTGGGCTCTGCTCAAACCCGCCGTGGCTCTCAGGACAATCTTCATTTCCCATTAGGTCTCAGTCCTCCAGGCACTCCCAACAGGCCCAGGTTACTAATAAGCTGTCTTCCCTTTGTTTTAAAAGTAATGATGTGGGAAAATTTTGAGACAAAATTTCCAACCCAGCCTCCCCACTGGGATTGTGCCAGGGGTGTCGCCCTCAGAGCCCAGCTGCCCAGAGACTAGATTAAAACCTGAAATGGTGAAGGGAACAGAACAATGAAAAGATTTATTCTTTGCTTTTCAGCTGTTTTCAGTTATTTTAAACACCCACCGGTGAGGATGGGTACAGAGCACAGGAGATGGGAAGCTTCCGGTTTGAAGACAGAAGGCAGGACCCGAATGCAGGCAGACAGGGCAACGTCTTTGAGCTTAATTTCTGCCTTCAAAATCCTTGGGCTTCTACAGTTCTAAAAAATCCTGAAATATTCTGATAGGCTCTAGGATCTTGACCAGCAGAAAATGTCAGTCGCAAACTGAAAAAGTCTGCTCGGACTCCAAGCAAACTCAATTAATTAAATTGTGTAAAAGTTTAAATTCAGCCTCTTGGGCATCTTTGACGTTTGCCCGGTCAGTCAGAATCAACAAAGGGCAGGGTGGTGCCGGGGAAGTCCCTGCTAAGGTCACAAAGAGGTGAGAAGCCGCTAAGGCTGTGGCTGAAATTACTCAGCACACTTAAGCTGCCTATTAAAAGCCCAAATCCCAGGATGACTGTGCCACGCCCAGGCTCACCCCAGGGCATTCGTGGCCAGGGGGGCGAGGTGGGGCAGCCTAGTTACACCTGGCAACATTGCATGAGCTGATCTGAAGATTCCCAGCCTGTTCTGCCCCACACTCTCAGGAGGGGCTCAGAACAGAGAAGTGGACCGATGTTGTACGTGGGGGTGGGTGACAGTGGAGAGGTGTCCACTGGTGGGCCTGCCAGAAAACTTGCTGGCATGAAGCTGGGCCTCAGGGCCTGGCCATCTGGATCTGCCCCAGACTGCTGCTGTGGGTCTGGCTCCTGGGTTGGGACTGGGATGCTGCCCCTTCAGCCTTCACCTTACCCATGTGTTTGAGGTCATGATCTGAGCTCTAGTTCTTTCTGGTCACACTGTTGTCAGCCAGCCACTGCCCCCAGGCAAGGCAGAGACACTCCTACTGTGTCTAGAGCCCCAGCCCTTGGCATCCATCCCCCTCTCACTGCCAGGACCCCATTTCCCATTCCTCTTGTTGCTCCATCAGTGGCTCCACCTTCTTCATGTTCTGGTCCAGCCTGTGTCCAACACACCTCTCCAGGCCCACGATCCCATCCGGCCCAGCTGGAGTAACCTGTGTGGTTTCAGAGCTCCCACATGACGTCTGCACACCACGGTGCTTTGTGCTTCACCCAGTCCTTTTGTTTACAGTATTTCAAATGTGAATCATCATCCAGTCCTCTTCAGAACTAGCCAGGAAGCCTCCTTCCAAAGAAGGCTGTCAGTAATGCCAATGTCAAACTCTCCTTGCCTTTAGATCCTGTTAGAATGTTCCCATAGGACATAGGACATAGGATGCTGCACTGAAGATTTTGTAAAGCAGAAGCAGGATGTCCCCCGGAGATGCTTATTTTCACCCCAAATCAGGCTTATGACAAATGTGCTGGATTTGAATGGCCAACTCAGGGTCTTTGGGTTCAGGAGGGCTTTTCCAGCTGCGCACAGATAGGACTATGCCCCAAAATGGTCTGCAACATGGGGATCTGTGCTATACTTTTCTCCCTCATTCTTCGTCTCAGTAGCATCAGCAGCTGGTTTTGCTGTTGTTGTGTTTTGTTTTCTTTTTTAATTTTTTACGTGTGCAATATTATATTTTGACTTCTGTATACATTGCAGTGAGCTTACCACCAAAGGTTTAGTTTCTATTCACCATACAGTTAATTCCCTTTACCCTATTTGCTCTCCCCCCACCATGACCCTTCCCCTATTGTAGCTGCTACTCTGTTCTCTGTATTTGTTTGCATCTGTTTGGTTTGTTCTTTTTCTTTGTTATTTGCTTTTGTTCTTTTATATTCCACATATGAGTGAAATCTTATGGTATTTGTCTTTCTCCATTTGATTTATTTCACTTACCATAATACCCTCAAGTTTCATCCATGTTGTCACAAGATTTCATCTTTTTTATGGCTTATAGTATTCCTCTATGTGTGTGTGTGTGTGTGTGTGCGCACGCACGAGTGCATGCACTGCATCATCTTTATCCATTCATCCAAAAATGGGCACATAGGTTGTTTCCATATAATGTTTTGTTTTCTTTGTCGCAAACCTAGCTACTAGAAAATTCTGTGGGGTTAAAAAAGTACAAGACAATAAAACCTTAGAAAAATAAGTAATTGTTTTATTTCTACTTCAAAATATACTATGTACATCTGGAACTCTATGGGAAAGTAGACCAGGAGATTATTCCATCATAAAAATAAAATAAGATGAAAATAACGATTGCTCATCCTAGATCTGTCTTTAATCCAGATGAAAGGGGCGTGAGCTGCCAACTGTCTTGCTGTCAGGTGCCCTCCCCCCCATCAGTGACCTTGGGGCTGTCTCACAGGGATTCCGGATCTAAGAGCTCCTGGAGCGATTTGAGGACTTGCTTTGGCTGGCTGGCGGCCAACTCCTGCAGCCGGGAGCCCATCTGCCCCTGGAGGCTCCTGCACAGCCGCCATTCCCGATCGTGCTGTTCAGGAAGTACCAGAGGACCGCAAGTAGTGGCGCTCCACGGCCTGGGGCTTTCGGGGGTAAACTGAGGCCACCAACACTGTCAGGCAGAAAAGAGAGTTACTTGAGTCAAGCGCTCTCTCTCTCTCCCACTGCCTTCTCTGGGGACACCAACTCTGTCTCCCAAAAGGCAGGCAACCCAGCAGGGCCCACTAATCCATTAGACACACTACCTAGGGCTCATAACACACTTAGGGGCCCATGGAAATATTTTAAATTCTTTTAAAATCAGAAGAAAAAAGTCTGAAGCTATCCAGCCTGATTTATATTTGTGTTCATGCCAACCAGTCATAAAGTACACTTTTAAACATTTTTTTACAGTGGAAGGGGTATGCGAAGGTGAAAGGGCTCAGGGCATATGACAGTATAACTGGTCCCTGAGGCCCAGGGCAAAGGAAGGAGGCAGACACATCTGGATTGCTATCCTGCCTCTGTTATTTACTAGCTGTGTGAGCTTGAGAAAGCCACCCAACCTTTCTGAGCCTGTTGCCTGACCTGTAAAGTAAGGATAATAATTCTGAACCAAACTCTTAACACTGTTAGAGGTTAGATAATAACTGTAGGCAAAGTGCCTATGCAGGTAGGCCAGCGACAAAGAGTAGCTGGTCCTAGTAGTGCTTTAATCTGCATTACCACCTAGGAGAGTTCACACAGCGAAAACTTGTACTAGGAAGAAAGGTCGAGACCCTCAAATGAAGCATTCTAGAAAATAGAACAGCCAGTGGGAGATAAGACCAGCATGGCCTCCCCAGTTTCGATGCCATACCTCACGATAAGCCCAGCAGTGATGCAGGAGGCATGAACGTGCTTTGTAAACCATCAAGCTCTGCACAGACCCTTCATTCCAGTGAAGAACGCCCCAAATCTGGTTACCCCAGGCCCCCCGCCTTCTCTAGACCCCAGGAAACCCAGAGACAGGCTAAAACCTGCCAGCAAGCTCTCCATCACACAGTAATTGCAGGGCTGCCTCCAATGTCAAGGCTTCATCAAGGGGTACCCCAAGCCGCTTCGGAGGGGCTGCTCTGGCCCTCAGCCTTGGCCACATCACCCTAAGTGCGTTCGTGCAAATACTTGCTTGACAATCAGCACACTGCCTATCAACCTGCCAAAGGATAAGTCCTGGTGAAGGCAAACAGTGCTTAGAGAAGCACTTGATTTATTTATGGGACAAAGAAATTGGAAAGTTCCCTGAGCTGAGACACACCCGGGAAACTAACACTACAGGAGCCTGAGTCCAGGGCTCAGAGCTATGCATCGTGACTCTAATTCACTCTCACCCAAGAGGCAGGACACTCGTCTGTTTCACAGAGGAGGAAACCAAGACTCAGGGGTGGAGGAGCTGGCCCCAGATCCCACAGCTAACAAGAGCAGAGGACAGAGGCCAAGCCTTCCTTGACTCTAAAGCCCACGCTCTTC
>NW_006798707.1:2834488-2858846 GCF_000442215.2 Lipotes vexillifer | reverse complement strand
CACGCTCTTCCCACCTCTTGCTGCCCCAAACCTCTTAGAGTTCCACGTTTTAGAGGCTGGTCTGGAGTTTTGTTTTATTTTTAGAGAAACCCCCAATTTGTTCTTCCTTCATCAACTTAACTTCATCCAACCCACCAGGATATTTTGCAGCGGGAGCCCTGTAGGGTCCCTCTGATTTCAGAGCCAGCCTGGGACAGTGGGGAACCGGAGAGGATGGCCCGGGCCCCCCTCAGCTCAGCCTGACTCTCTCACTGTGCCATCTCCCATGAAATGTGTACCTTGACTCTCTGGCCATACCCTCAAGATTCCTGCACCCCACACTGGGGGCCTCCCGGGGGGCTCCCGGCGACACAGAGCCCTCCAAAGTCAAGGCGGTCCTCATTCCTGGGAAGGCAGGACTGCACCCAGTGAGCCACGCCAGCTGCACCAACTTCCTAAAATGGGGCCAAGAGGTGAGAGTTATGTTACCTGTGCTGGAAACAGGCTAAGAAGGGAGGGCACAGTTAACCCTAAAGCCACCTGGTCAGCCCCAAGGGTGGTGGGAGGGTGGGAGGGGCAAGGGGAGGTGGAAGGGGGGCAGCCAGAGGGAACAGAAAGAAAACTAATCATCCGATTAGCCACCTGTACTGAACAACTCTAACTCAAAGGTTTCCTAAGCCTCCACTGAATCTCTCCTGCAAATGGAGGTGAAAACTGCCAAGCCCAGGCAGGGCTCCCCTGACCCCACCAAATGGTGAGGGGTTCACCTGCCCCTAACCTGCCACACCTCCCCCACCCCTCCTTCCTGGCGCCTCACCCCTGGACCCTCCTCCCGCAGTGAGGCATCTACACCCCGGCCCCAGGAAGCTCACGTCCACCCTTAGACCACATTCACCTGCCTGCGGGGAGCGGGTGGCCCGGGAGCTGGTAGGAGGGCATCACGAGGAAAACCTCATTAAAATCGAGCTTAAAAGGCAGCTGAAGTAATTAGCAAAAGATTTACTCCTGCGTTAAGCTGTGCTATTATGAGTCCACGCCTTGCGTCAATTGAAATTTTCTTCCCTGTTCCTGGCTGACACAGAGTTAATAGAACTATGTAGAAACTCTTGTTTTTGAGATCTCTTGGAAATAGAAGGGTAATATTTACAGTAAGTGGATACCCACTCGCCTCTGGGGCCCATAAATTACCTGTACAAGGACAGGTAATCAGAGAATGCTGATTTCGAGTAACAGAAAAGAGTTCCTTGTCTGATACCCAAGGTGGTCTCAGTTATGTGACCCCATTCTCACCCCAAGGCACCCACAGCCTGGCACTGCAGCTGCATCGTAGCCCCCATCAGATGGCCTCACTCGCGCCATCTGCTTGGAGCAGGTCTGGCACCTGGACCAGAAGTAAGGGGCCACTCCAGGGACACGGGGAGGACTGAACCAGGGTGCAGAGGCAAGGCCGGGAGCAAGAGGTGGGGCGGCGGAGGAGCGGGAATGACGCCCTTGGGCAGGCGACATGCACCGAGCACCCCCAGAGAGCTCAATGCTGGGAGGCCCTGGCTGGGCCAGCGACTGAGGCTGGCACGCGAAACTCAGGCCGGAGGGCCAGGGAGAAGGGAGACAGAGGAGGCGATGCCAGACCAAGCGGGCACCGCCCCGGTGGAGGAAGGAGAGTGAGAAGGGCTTTGCCCATGGGCAGGCAACAGGGAGAGGATGGGAGGTCTGCCCCTGCAACGTGCTGGCGCCCAGGAGGCCAAGGCAGGGGCCACCCAAGGAACGGCAGCACCGTACAGAGGTTGAGGGCTTGGCTCTGCAGCCCAGCTCCCGGAGACAAATCCTGGATTACTAGTCAAGGGACCTTAGGCACTTAACCTTCCTTAGCTCCATGTTTCTTATTTCTACAAAAGGGACAACCATGGAACCCACACCCTCCTTGTGGGGTTGTTATGAGGATTAAATGACCCAGTGCATATCACTGGGGGTGAATAAAAGGGGCAGAGCCTAGAAGGCCAGGCAGTGACCTGTGGGCCACTCTGGGGACCCTGGACACCATCCTGGAGACTGCTTGGGAGCCACACAAGGATGTAAGCTGGGGGGTGGCATGATCCATGTGGATCTTAAGGGGGCCCTTGGGAGTCTAGAGAACAGATTGGGTTCTTCTGCCTCCTTCCTAGATGGGACCCTCCTAGTATGGGGGAGGAGGCTTTTGTCAAGTTCAGTAACCTGCCCAAGGTCAGAGCGACAGAGCTGCTGCTGACCCAGCCAGGTACCCATGAGGTGGTGTTGACCCAGAGAGGTGGATTTTTCTGATTCACACAAAGGTACCCTGTGGGGCTAGTGGAAGCCCCATCTGCAAAGAGGAAGAAATGCATAATAGTTTCTTTAAAACTTTTTGGCTATGTACAGACCTGCCTCATTTTGACCAAAAACAAAAGATTGTCTCTGGCAATGTGGGAATTATTTTTTAAAGCAGATTATCAACTTTTTAAAATGGTCTGTGGGGATTATTTGATGATTTTTGGTCTAAGATAAGTAGGTGGTTCAACTACATGCCAGGAGAGCAGAAGAACAGAGATGGGCTGGGAGGCTGGATGCTCACCGGACAGACGTTCTGTGACATCAAGCACTGCGTGAACACTCAGGAAACGCACCCGCCTAGCAAATGCTCGTAGGAGGCCAAGGTTGTCTGGAAGAGACGGAGAATGTCAGTGGTCATAATGCTGTGGCCCGAGCAAAGGCACCAACTGTTCCGGGCTAGGAACCCGCAGCACCTACATAGGGAAGAGCCGCTTTGGGAAGCTGAATTAATTTTTCCAGGTTATAATGGGGCCACTTTAAAAAGTGAATGTACATGGGGTGTTTGGGGAACAGTGGTAGTTGCACTATCACAGGCCCCATTTACTCCCATAGATCCGGTTCATATTGTCTGTGCTTCCTCAAAACTGCTGTGAGCTTTGGGGCAAAGGAGGTAGGTAGATCGATAGACCGATCAATAGGTAGATACAGATGATTGATGACAGGTGCATGATTGATAGATGAGATAGAAATAGCTAAGTAATCGAGAGGTAGGTAGACAGACAAGTAGGTGATAGATATAGATAATAGGTAGATGATAGATGAATTATTATATATGATAGCTGTAGATGATAGATAACAGATAGGTGAATGATATATAGAGATAGATGGATGAATAGATATAGATGTGGATATAGAGATACAGTTTTAGGGGAAACTGAGGCACTGAGCCACGATTATACCAAAGGTCAGTAAAGGGCTAGGATCGGAATTCAGAAATCACGGCTCTCCTCAAAGCCTGAACTTGGGCTCTAACCAACAGAATGTACCCACTACCAGATGGTCGGTTATTTCCACGTTGAACATTTACTGATACCCTCCAAATAATAGGCATGGAGCTGAGATCTAAATAAGACCTGGTCTTTCTGCTCCTCTTTCCCCTCAAGAGACTCCTTGGCGGAGGAGACAGACACTTGAACGTGAACTCTAACGCGGTGGGAGGCTCCATGCTCATGTAAGCAAGAGCCTGGGGTTCTGGAGCTACGGTGACCAACACGTCTCAGTCTGCCCAGGACCCTCCCCATTTTAGCACCGAAAGCCCCACATCCCTGGTAAACCCGGATGGCTGGTCACCCTGTCAGGAGCGGAGGCCCCTGGCTGGCTCTGGTAGGGTCAGAGGAGGGAATGTGCAGGTTAGGGGTGGGGGAAGCGCATATGATCTCTCAGTAGTTTACTTATAACCTCCCAGCACCTCCACAGCAAGCACTCCAGCCACACTGCCCCAGGAGCCCAGCTCTCCTGCTACCCAGCCACACCCATGGGTGAAGGCTGTAGCCCCGAGGAGTGTTTATTAGAGATGAACCACTAATGGTGAAACCCCAGCAAATGGGCTGGGGGATGTTTGGGGATAAAGAGGCTCTCTGACGTTCTTTTTTTTTTTTTCTTTTGCGGTCCGCGGGCCTCTCACTGCTGTGGCCTCTCCCGTTGCGGAGCACAGGCTCCGGACGCGCAGGCTCAGCGGCCATGGCTCACGGGCCCAGCCGCTCTGCGGCACGTGGGATCCTCCCAGACCGAGGCACGAACCCGCGTCCCCTGCATCGGCAGGCGGACTCCCAACCACTGCGCCACCAGGGAAGCCCTCTCTGACGTTCTTTGATTGTTATTTCTAAAGTCAGCTCGAGCCGGATCCCACAGCTACTGAATTTAGAAGCTGCTCCTTCTCCCCCGTTCCAGCTGGCGTCTCCTGGTTTCCCAAACTATTAAGCTTGAAGTCCTGTATCCCTCACAAACGACGGACGAGCAAGGTGAGGAAAGTGACTCTTCACCTAAGAAAGGGACGCTAAACCTAGAAAATCAACAAGGCAGGACCCATCTCCTTTTACCCCTGTATTTCCTCTCCATGACCCCTGGAGGCACCCAGCATCCCCAGCTCCCAACAACTGCAACCACAGCAGGCGCAGCAGAATTCCATGGGAGGTGGGCAAGCAGCAAAATGCATATTCCTCAGGGATGCGGCTGTGGGCCTTCCTGTGCCTGTCTGGGAGGCGAGGTGCGTTACCACAGCAGCCCCAGCAAGCGTGTCCTGGACTTCCAGCCGCTGACCATCTCAAGACCAGATTTCTCTTTGCAGGGGACAGAGATTAGCAACCTGCCTAAGGAAGTCTTTCCAGGCAGGTTCCACCTTCTCTGAGCTCCTTCCATACCCCAGCATCCCCAGAGATGTACAAGCAAAGCTTTGTTTTTCCCATCAGGAAACCATTCTAGTTAAGAGCTAACTCCTACTTCCCTTGCTCTCCTGCTGAGACCCATAAGAAATATAGAGCAGAAAATGTACACGTGTACATCATGTACATCTCTGCAGCTTGCAAAAGCTCCATCCATAAGTCCAGAGTCTTTCAAATAATTTGTTCTGGGAGATAAAAGAGAGGCCAGACTCTAGAATATTTCAGTTAGCGAGAAGTGGTCTCAGGGTGTCCTGGTAAACCTGTAAATGTGTAAGAAGAGATTTCTATATCAACATCACCTGCATTATTGTTTCCAGGTGCTTCTGTTTGTCCCACCCCCATCATCAGCCATGAGCTCACCTCTGAGAACAAGGACTTCTCCCTCCTTGCTCTCCCCCATCAACACTCAGTCCAGGACATTCTCTGGGCGCCGCTAGACCTCCCCTCTCCTGGCCACTGGCATGGCCTCCCAGAACCTGAGAGAAGTGAAGAACCTGGGGAATACTTGAAAATGCACATCCAGCAGACATCTGTGCCAGCCCATGCTCCCATGGTGCCCGGCACACAACAGGTGCCCAATAAATGCTTATGGCGAACAAGGCAATGTGAAGCAGAGACACTAAGTTGGCCCAAACTGGTCTATAAACCCCAGACACCACCCCGAGTAGCTGCCTCTCTGCCTCTGACTACTTGCATAGTGATGGCTTACCTTTCAGGTCATACCCACGTTTAATGAGACGGTGTCTAAGGGGGTGGACTCGGTCCAGATCGCCTGGATCTTCCATGTTTTACTGTGTGACATTGGACAAGTCACTTACCCTCTCTAAACCACAGTTTACCCATCTGTAAAACAGGGATAATACTAGTACCTTCCTTATAGAACTGCTTAGGATAGTGCCTTGAGCAGATAATTACTATGCAAGTATCAGTTATTGTGGCTACTATTACTATTATTACCTAAAATACTCTGAAAGCCCAGCAACCTTCATGGTAGGGCATCCAATTAAGAGGCTGGAATCTAACTTTCAAAAACTTAAAAATCCTGCTCTGTTAGCCTAGCCCAGGGTTTTCATAGGCTTCTCTTCCACACCACAAGGAAGCCACACTGGCTTTGGTGCTGCCCAAGCAAAGGGACAAGCAAAGCCCTTCAATATAGAGAAAATAGCCACGGGCTGGCAAGCCAGACACCTTGGCCTCCCTGGACCTAGCCTCCCCTCCCCACAGTGGGGCTGAGGTCTAGCAGGCCTCTCACCTGTTCTATTCAGCCAAACCTCAAGGTCACTGAGCCACATCATCCCCAGGCTACCGGGAAGCCAGAGAAAAACTTTTAAGAAAACATAGGCAGCATGCTACATGGACAGTGGCAGCAAAGACACTGCAGTCAAACCGGGCTCCCAACAATAAGCACAAGACTCAGTAAGTTATAATATGTCACACAGCCAAATTCTCCGTGGCCAGGAAAGCTAGGTCTGTTCATTGCAGGAAAACTGGGAAAGATCCACTGAAACAGAAAAATACAGGCTATGCCATAGCACATGACGGAACTGTTAAAAGTGACTCAAGTGTGTAATTATATATAATGCTCATGCTCTGCTTTTTCTAAAGAAGGATGCAAATTTAAATGTGTAATGTTATCATGACACCATACACAAAGATGCACAGAAAAAAATACCTAACATAAAAAATGCTAAATGTTAATAATGGTTTCTTTGAGGAGTTGGGACTGTAAGTTTTTTTCCTTCCAAAGGCTTCACATTTTTCACTTTCTCAATAATTAATAATTATGACTTTTACAGTGGAGGAAAATAAAGTTTATATTAATATATTTAAGTTAACTAGAAAGACTACATAACAGCATGGGAAACTGGGTGGTATTAAATGAAAGGAGCAAAGTGAAAATTGTATTTACAGGGGCTTCCCTGGTGGCGCAGTGGTTAAGAATCCGCCTGCCAATGCAGGGGACACGGGTTCAAGCTCTGGTCCAGGAAGATCCCACACTCCACGGAGCAACTAAGCCCGTACACCACAACTACTGAGCCTGCACTCTAGAGCCCATGGGCCACAACTACTGAGCCCGCGTGCCACAACTACTGAAGCCCGCGCGCCTAGAGCCCGTGCTCCGCAACAAAGAGAAACCACCGCAATGAGAAGGCCGACACCGCAACGAAGTGTAGCCCCCTCCTTACCGCAACCAGAGGAAGCCCACGCGCAGCAACGAAGACCCAATGCAGCCAAAAATAAATAAATAAGTAAATTTATTTTAAAAAATAAAAAATAAAAAACTAAATAAAGTCAGAGCAAAGGAGCAGAAGTATTGTAGATCTCAAGCTGCCCATTTCTGAGTTTATCTGCTCCCTCCAGCACTGGCCAGGGGCTGCACTACATTAAGAGAACTTTTTCTGGCGTTCAGTCTAACCAGGAGTGCGGTGAGCTGTCAGCTGCCTGATGCTTTAATTAGTGAAGTTTCTTCTGTAACTAACCCAGTAACAGAGCCCAAAGACAGAACCAACCAGTCTGCTGAGGAACTGCCTTGATCCCTGGAACAACTCCCCTGAAATCAGAGGGTCTTGGTGAGGAGCAGAAAGGGTGCCACTCCAGGCTCAGCCCCAGAGAGGCCTTAAGGCAGGCAGTGACAAAGGGCAGAGGTTAGGGAACAAGGCTCCCAACGTCTCTCCTTTTTTACTGTCCCCCAAAAGGAGACATGGGCAGAAATCCCACCTGTTCTGTCAACCAGCACATCACCGCCCCACTCACCCTAGGGAAAAGGAAGGGACTGGGAGAGATGTGGTGGCTGATGCGTGGATTTTGTCACCCAATTCCAGAATCAAGAGGTCACCTAAAAAGACCAACCTCCCAGTTTGGCTGTGCGATCTGGACTTTGTGCCAGAAGACGGCCTGCCTCACCTGTATTCTTTACCTCCTTGGCCCCCGTTGAGCAGGAAACAAACAGTAACATGCTGTGACTTTCCACACATTTATTTCACAGCACTTCACAGCTCCTCTCCAGCCTGGAGCCCAGAATCCCTCCTGGGGCACGAAGAATCCGGCTTGGGAGAAAGCTCCGGCTGCTCGAAGGGCTCCACGCCACTTCCAGGAGGGGCCTCTGGGTGCTAAAGGTCGACTAGAGCTGCCCGGGCTCAGCCTGGGTGATATGGGAAGGAAGATGTACACCCTTCTCTCCTGTCACACCCACCCCAGACTGTGTCCACCACCTAATCCCCTGGGACAGTGGGAAATTTCATTACTTGCATCCATTTTTCCCTCTGCAGGCCAGGCCTAGACCATTCCAGGCAGAAGAGAACCATTCCCTGGGAGAGCTTGATTCCACCCCTGGTACTCCCTGCCAGTGATAAATTCTCATTGGCAACTTAATCCCTCCAGTTCTGACCTTCACGGATTTAGAAGCTGGCTCATTACGTCACAGTTAAGAACACTTCCAAAAGCAACGTTGCTGATTGGGTTGAGAGAGTATGGCTCACAGCAAAGCCCTTGACCACGCCTGCTCAAATGACCTGGAGCCAACACCCTGGACTTGACACTCTGGAGCCTTGTGCCAGGGGGTTAGTGGGCTCCATCCATCCCTTTGACCGCATTCCATTCCAGCCTAGCGCTGACCTAAGAATTAGAGAGAAGGGCAGTGACCCTCTCACTTGCCTCCATTCTCCCCGCACCAAATCCTCCAGCTGATGGGCCAGAAGGAGCATCGTCAGCCATCCCCAAGGAGACCCTGTCCCAGGAGGAAAGGAGGAGTATAGGCATCTCCCTGGTTGCTGCAACCTGCCTCAAGGGGTGGTCAAATCACAGAAGCAGGCCATCCCCAGGCCCCCTTTCCAGGGTGTCCAGCCCAAATGGAAACAGCAGGGCCCCACGTAGAGGGGATCCGAGTCTTGCGACAGTGTGAGACACCAGATTCTGCAGCCCAAAGTTCCAAGCCCCCAGCATGCAGAAGGAGGCCGACTCAAAGGCAAAAAGGGGAAACTAAAACACCTGGAGGGGGAAGCGTTAAAAGCTCCTCTCGCCAGACAAGGGTGCTTAGCCTCTTCACATAGCTAAAGCCTATTTTGCTTGATGCAGGTTTTCCCAGTAAATATAGGGCCCGCGGTGATTTACCAAGAGCCTTGGTTGTTGGCGACAGCAATCTCGCCTACCCAGAGCTGTGCTGAGAACAAGCCGTAATTTAGAGCTGGATTTATTTTGTTTGTTCTACAGCAACACACTCAGCAAATCATAAATTCCCTCTGAGATGGAGAGAGGAAATTGACAATATTTATGATCTCGAGAGGCGGAGAAGGGCCTGACCAGACCTTTGATTTGTAACTGAAACGTCTCCTGGAGGCTCCAGCCAAGGACACAGCTGCTGTCCCAGCCCCAGGGAGCTGCACTCAGGCCAGGGTGCAGTATGGGGAGGAGGGGTGGGTGCGCCAGGCAGTGTTTCCAGCCGCACCATGGGGATGCTCGGCGCATCCTAGAGGCAGGACATTGCTCCGTGTTCATCGGGACATATGGCAACAAGGCCAACAGAGATCATACATTTCCTCACAGCAAGGCAAGGTTAGGTTGTGAAAACTCGTGGTTCTACTGGTCTGGACATACGTCTATCATGTACTACGTTCTCACACACCGGAGGTTTCAAACTTGCACTTCAGTCTGTGTACTAGACACACCAAATATCACCGTCCAATCATCTACGAAAGGAATGAATAACAGAAGTATCAACAGATGCACCAAGATTTCCACCTAACGTTCAGGAACCAAGATGTGCTACTGCAAAGCACCTAAGGAACAGAGGAGCTCCTGCCTTTCCTGATGTCTCTCCCATAGCTCCCGCCTTTTTGTTCTTTTCATTCCTCCCCCAAGCCTCCACTCCACCCTCACTCTCCACCCCTCACCCCAAATCCCTCCCACCCCAAGCCCTGGCCCCAGTCTTCCTAAAAGGCAACCCTCATTCATTCCATGCTCAAAAAGCCAATGGGTCCCAGCTTGACTCCCATGTCAGACAACCAGGGTGGCCACCTTTGTCCTCTCCAACAGACTTGCCCCACTGTCTCACTAGCATCCTGCCTGGTCCCCATACAAGCCACATCCCCTGCTACCATCTCTACAACTGAAAAAATCTGACAACTCCTCCTAACTCCTTCTTGGCAATCACGATCTGCTTTCCCATCAGTGTCCTGTTGGCTCACTCACTGTGGTGCTGTGTGACCTGGGGTGAGTCATTTCCATCACCTGTACCACAAGGAGGCAAGACTAGATATTCTCCACATCTCCACTTCTAACAGGTGGACGTCCCATGGAAAAGCCTGCCAACCAAGAACCTGGGAGGCCCCGGGCTGCCCACCCCTGCCCTACACAACCTCTGGGGAAATATTTGGCCTGAGAGCCAATCAATGCCTTTCACTGCTCTGCTGATTCCCAAGCAGGGAAGGTGGGAATGTCCAACCCTAACCCTACAGAGAGACAAGGGAGGGAGCCAGCTGCCTACCAGAGCCAAGCAGGGGCTGTGGGCAGGCTCACCCAGACCATCCATCATTACATCCAGCGCTGTCGTTGCAGCAGTGTAAATTCCTGAGTTCTTGGAGTTGAGGTTGTCTGCTACAGCAATGATGATAGAGAGCAGCACGGGCTGTAAGCTCTCTCTCAGGAGGGGCATCATTCTAGAGAGGGACTCCAGCGCCCACTGGTTCACTTTCTTGTTGGAATCCTGAAGCCTTGGGGTGAAAGCATCAAAGACCTGTTGAGGGAACAGAAACCAAGAGCCCATGGGAACCAGTCTGGGCAGGAGTCCCACAGCCCGACTAACTGCCCTCGGAGGGTACTCCTCCTGCATCCCTGACAGGGGCCATCCAGCCTGTGCCAGAACATTCCCAGTGATTAAGAAGAGCTCACCTCTCAAAGGGGAGGAGGACAAGAGGGGAAACGACTGTACACTGAGAACTTGATGAGTGCAAAGGGTGTAGGGTGTAGGGTGTAGAGCATCTCGTTAGGTACTCTGCACTCGCTCATGGAGTGATCTTAACGACCCATGAGGCACGTGTTCTCGTCCTCAGTTTACCATTAAAAAAACAAAAAAACCGGGCTTCCCTGGTGGCGCAGTGGTTGGAAGTCCGCCTGCCGATGCAGGGGACACGGGTTCATGCCCCGGTCCGGGAGGATCCCACATGCCGCGGAGCGGCTGGGCCCGTGAGCCATGGCCGCTGAGCCTGCGCGTCCGGAGCCTGTGCTCCGCAGCGGGAGAGGCCACAACAGTGAGAGGCCCACGTACCGCAAAAAAAAAAACAAAAAACAAAAAAAAAACCCACCAAAACAAAAACTGAGTCTGACAAAGGTTAAATGACTTGCCCAGATCACACAGCTAGTAAGGAACTTGAAGCCTGTGTCTTAACTACTCTTCTATGTAGAGTGTCAGCAGTCTCACTTCCAGAACTAGCAGGCATCTGCCCTTACTTCCAGCCTTTGAAAGGCTGTGCTTACTCCGAGCCACATGTTCTGCCCCCAAAACCTCACATGCGTAGCTGGATCAGGAGTCGCCCTTTGCTGCAGCATCCTGCACCTCTGCCCTCCTCCCTGTAAAACTGCTGGGAGGATGAAAGACACCCAGGACATCTCTGAGTGGTCCCAGCGCACCCAGCAGGAGGCGATGCCCTTGCCCAATTGGCCACTTCCGGATAGTCTTATGGCATTACCGTGGCAATTGGATAGCAAGTGCTTGTCAGGCTCCCTTTACCCTGAAGTGATGTCTGGCGCAATGTCCAACCATGTCCCGAGTTTTCCAAAGTTGCACCCACCAGGGAAAGACAGGCCAGAGACAGAGCAGCACTCACCCAGACCAGGTTGGCGGTGATGAGCTCTGGCTTGGCCTTGCAGTGCTCAAGGAGCCGCCCCACGCCTTCCATCCGAGACTGGTACTCCTCGGCCTCCAGCAGCCGTGTCAGCTCCCGCAGCTGCTCCGCCATCTCCGAGCCACCCCGCGTGGAGGAGCGCAGCCCTGCCAGCCGTGGGCCACTGGAGCTGAGCCTACGTGGAAGGAGCGTCTGACCTGGGCAGCCCCAGGGGGTAGACACATCTCCTGTCCCATGCACGAGCCCCAAAGACAGGTGGGGCTGAAACAAGAGTTTCACTTGCAACGTAGTCCATCTCAGCTTCCCCTCCACCTGCCGCTTGGGGACACAGGCCTTGGGAACTCTGGAAATGCTTTTTCCTCAGGGGGCACCAGTTCAGTTGCCTAGAGCTCTACCCCCTTATCAGGCGGCAGGGCTCTCCCTTCCTGCCTTTTTTTCCTCTTTTCAGAAGCTACGTTAAGAATGGGGTGAGGGGGACTTCCCTGGTGGCACAGTGGTTAAGAATCCACCTGCCAATGCAGGGGACACGGGTTCGAGCCCTGGTCCAGGAAGATCCCACATGCCGCAGAGCAACCAAGCCCGTGCACCACAACTACTGAGCATGCGCTCTAGATCCTGTGAGCCACAACTACTGAAGCCCGCACGCCTAGAGCCTGTGCTCTGAAACAAGAGGAGCCACCACAATGAGAAGCCTGCGCCCCGCAACGAAGAGTAGCCCCCGCTCTCCGCAACTAGAGAAAGCCCGCGTGCAGCAGTGAAGACCCAATGCCGCAGAAATTAAATAAATGAATAAATAAATAAATTTTAAAAAAGAAAAAAAGAATGGGGTGAGGGAGCTTGGACTGAGGGGGTGGAAATCCATGGAAGGATGACTGGCACAATTTAACCTAAGAGTGGGTGAAGGTCTTATCAGGAGACTGTATCCTGAGCCCTGGCTGCCTAGGCTCTGCTTACACTCCTCTGGAACTAGGGAAATGTTAAGAAGCCCTGTTGTCTTACATTGGGATCACATGCCCATCATTTCCCCTGGCCTGTTTCAGCCAGCATGGGAGCCTCTTCATACAGAACTCGAACAGCCCACCACCAACTCAGACCAGAGTCTCTGAGCTCATGCCCTACACCTGGGTCCCACCCAGTAGAGCCCAACATCATTCTGACATTCATCCCTACATTCCACACTCTTTGCCTACTGAGTTCCAAGAGAAGTGCCGGACACCGAGAATAATGAGATGAGAGATGTGGACTTTGCCCTCAGGAGCTCACAGACCAATGGGAGACAGAGGACTGAAGGAGGGGGGCAACCGACCCAACCGGAGGACATGAGGGCAGAGAGTCAGAGAGAGCTTCTGGGAGAAGGTGACAGGTGAGCCACATCTTGTAGGATAAATAGGCATGTTCCGGTACAGATGGCACAGCATAGGGAAAGGCACAGGAGTGAGAGAGAACGCAGGGAACATGAGCTGAGAGAGCATGCGTGGGAGAGAGAGCAGGGAGAAGAGGTGGGCAGGGGGCTTCCCTGGGGGCCCAACTTAGGAGTCTACACGTGTTCCTCCCAGGGCATCGCAGAAGGACCTTAAGTTTTAGGCACAGGAGTGACTGTCAGATTCCTGTTGGATTTCTAACCCCTCCTAATGCCCACCCTCTAGCCCCTTGTCCCATTCCTTCTCATCCGCCTTGATTCCACCTCTGCCTCTAAATTAGTCCCAGGCTGGCCACTCTGATGGGGAAAGGCCCTGCTGCTCTAAGTGAATGGAGGAACTCTGAGCTCACACAAATAGGCTGACCAACAATCCATCCCACTTAAACTGCACCTGCACGGCCAAGACTGCAGGAGCCCATCTCTACCAGCAGATGGTCCTGAGCCCAGCATTTGCTCTCCCCAAGATCTGGGTGAGGGAACCCTTCCCGTAAATTTACCCATGAGTCCTGCTGACCCAACTAGGTCTCAGTCACAGCCCAGATGCACACCCCTCCCCCCAGGGCCACCACGGCGGGCCCGGGCCAAGCAGAACATCTCCATCAACAGTCTTGGATGGGGAGCCCCAGGGAGACAAGAGCTACTGTACCCATCCTCGCCGGGCAGCCCATTCTCACACACCACCAGACTCCTCGACACCTTGCGGCCTTTGGCAGATGGAAGTTCATCACCATCTTCTACTCCCTTGAAAAATACACACAGAACATGAACCAAAACGGGTGGCCCTGTGGGGAATGGACAGACACTCCAGTCTAGACCAAAACAAGAGGAATAACCTGTTCCACCTGGGAGGGCACAGGGGAGTCTTCCAGAGCACTGGTAATCGGGTCACGGATCAAGATCCCCACTTAAAAGATGGAGGCAAAGAGGCCCCGGGAGGCTCAAGAGACACAGGCAGTGAGAGGCAGAAGCAGGTCTGAGCACCAGGAAGGAAATTCCACCCGTCAGGAGTCGTGGATGAAATTAAAGCCTCTGGAGTGCATGCCCCCCTCCCCTGACCAGCGTGAGGGCTGCGGGCTGCCGGGCTCAGCTCTGATTCCCGCCCCAGACCAGCTCACACCTCACTGCCTGCTGACTCAGCCACTGTTTAATAGCTGTCATGACCTTCTGCAAGTCGTGGGATGGGAGGGACTGCTTCAGAAATGCATCAAACCTTGTGTTTGACATTAAGATATTCACCATCTTCCGGCCATAAAACCTGCCATTGGAGAAAGAGCAGGATGAAAAACAACCACAGAAATGCAATATAAATTTGCTTTATATAATTTTTCTAATTAAAGTAAGAGAATTTTTAATACTTTTTCTAATTATGACAGTAATCCCCACCCAGTTAAGAACTAGATTCATGAAAGAATAAACAATCATAATCTCATTACCAAGAGAAAACCACTTAAATTTGTACATATTTTCTTATAGTCTTTTTTCTAAGCATATATATATATTTTTTCATTGATATCAGAATATATACGCAATATTTACCCAGCTTTTTTCACTTTACCATTAATCATCTTCCCACGTCATCCTCTTCAATGGCTAAATAATATTCTGTCAGATGACTATACCAAAGTGTATTAACATTTTTCTGGCATGAGACATTTAGAAGTCTGAGGAAGTGTGCAGTGGGGCAGTATAGGGGGGAGTGGTCAACTCTATCTGATAAACAGTTGTGGGCAAGGGGGGAGGGCATCAAGGAGGGCTTCACTGAAGAGGTGACCTTGGGTTGGGACTCAAAAGATGAGTAGGAGTTCACAAGTGGGATGGGATTAAGGAGTAAGTGGAGGAGGGAGACATCCCAGCGTCCGTAAGACAGTCTGATAGGTCTACAGGTGTGTGGTTGGAGGATAGTGGGCAGGGACTGGACTCAGGGAGAGAATAGGCTAGAGAAGAAGATAGGACTCAATTTAGGGAGACGTGAAGGAGTTGGGCTTTAGGCTGCAGGCAATGGGAAGCTGAGAAATGATCAGATTTGCACTGAAGTCAAAATGTCTCAGGCAGCACTGTGGAGGATGGATCTTTGGGGACAAGGGTCGGGGCCGGGAGACCTGTTAGGAGGCCATTATAATAGTCCAGGCAAAAGATGATGAAGGACTGACATAGGCAGGAGGGTAGGGGTAAGTAGGGACTGTCAGATTCAAGAGCTGCTAAAGAAGATGATATTGCAGGACTTGGTAGGTGATTGGAGGGGAAGCCCAAAGCATCTGGAATTATCATACTTCACTCAACCTAAAAGTCCACTGATTGTAAAATGCACCATCAATTTATTTTCCACTAAGGAAAAACAGAAAAAGAAGACACTGGTGATTTCCACTGCCTTCAGTGACACAGCCCGTGTGTGAAGGCCATCCTTTCACATGCTATCTCAGAAACAGAAGTGACGCTTTTGTGGGAAGTGTCCTTCCTTCCTTAGGTTGGGTAAAGTACTTGTTGGTTGCTTTGTAAGAAACTGTGGAATTTGGGTCATTCTTTCAGTGATGAATATTTGCGTTAATATCGAATTTATGCCCCATCGCTCTATTTCCATGCTTTTTCTCATATACAATAACGCTTCGTTTCAACGCCAA
The DNA here is from genome assembly GCF_000442215.2 of Lipotes vexillifer. NCBI lineage: Eukaryota > Metazoa > Chordata > Mammalia > Artiodactyla > Lipotidae > Lipotes > Lipotes vexillifer. The sequence continues at coordinate 2,843,263 of NW_006798707.1, read as the reverse complement.
ATAATAGTGTAATATTTCTAAGACATTTTAAACGTGATTAAACAATCGCGATTAAACAATTCTCCACAGTGACTCCTTAAATAAATATAAAAGGCTAACCAGCAAAGAAAGGCTCATAATGTAGTTCCTACAATGCAAACTGTAATTCAAACATTTATACGATGAGCAACAATGATCAAGTTTGCAACTGTATCGATAGTAAAACCCAAGTCATAACTACTGCCTGGCCACCAGCAGCTGTGAGATGCCTAGGATTCTAAGATATTAAAATGTGGAGGGGGAAAATGAGTATGAAATTCCCCATTCTGCATCTAGACGACTCGGTAAATAATAGTGACTTTAATAAGAGAGGGAACATAGCCAGAGAAGCAGGCTTCAAGAGAAGGCGTTGAGCTCACTTAGGGACAGTTTGCACTGACAATGACAGTGGGACATCCCGGTGATGGGTCCTGTGGGGGCATCAGAGAGATGGGACAGATGCTCAGAGAAGGGCTGGACCGGAGGGAGACATGGGGAAGCATCAGAGTTTGCTGTGGCTGGAGCCACAGGAAGTGATGGCACCGCTCAGAGAAGGCTGCGAGAGGGGGATGAGGACGAAGACACTCCTGCAGCCACGGGCATCGGGGTGCGGGCAGGCGGGGGAGAAAGGCACAGAGGAACCAGGAAAACCAGGGAATGTGGTACCATGCAAGCCGGAAGCATAGGGTTCCAAGAAGGAAAATGAAGTGCCGTCAACGTCATCCAGTGTGAGAGAGAGGGTCGGGATGGAGAGGGGTTTAGATCTGGAGAGATGTTGGATCTTAACGCCCATCCCCCCCACCACCAATGAAGAACCTGCCAACCAAAATCTTCTACTTCCCTGACAATATTCTTCCTGCCAGTAAATGGCACTATCATTCACCCAGTTGTTCAGTTTAAAAACCTAAGCATCATCTTTGATTCCTCTTTGAAATCCTCAGCACCCAACTGCTATCAACTATGCCTTCAAAATATACCCTACTCCACCCCTCCTCCCCCTGCTGCAGCCTCCAGCACCTCTTGCTGGGACTCCAGGGTAGCCATCTGCCTGGCATCCCTTCTCCATCCTGGCCCCTCTCCCCCACTATCAATCCTCCAGTAAGTAGTCAGAGATGGTTTTTTTTAATAAATCATTTTTGTTTATGAGGTAACCAAAGGGAATATTTACTAAAAAATGATAAAACAAAATGAGAAAGCTGCCAAAATTGTTAATCATTCTTTCCCCAGATCAGAACACCCATCAGCTTGAAAACCAGGAGGAAAGCTTGGGGATCATGAAATCTGGTGCATAGGGTAATATTTTCACGATTAGTCTCCCCTGAAACGTCCAATTTTTTTTTTTTTAACTTTAGTCATGCAGCCCTTTCACTGGTCAGTGAGTCAAGGAAGGGATTTAACAATAGATACTAGGGTTGAGGGGTTGTCTCTTCCTGACCTGATTTTCAAAAACCTGGATCCTTAATGATATAGGAAGGGTTTGAGGCATATACAAATTACTTTGGAGAATACTGTAGTGAGACCAAAATTGTCTTGCTGCCCCCTCTAAGAAAGAGGACAGATAGAGAATAGTTCAACAGTAGTGGGTCCGATAAAGAGAATCTCTGTGCTATCTTCATGGGCTGATTCCTGGAGAGGTAGAATGGAGAGGCAGCAAATCCCCAAACAGGATCCTACAGAGACAGCAAGCTCCAAGTATAAAAAAGCTCTGTTTTGTCTAGGCCCTCTTCCTCTCCATCGAATTTCCCATAGCCTAACATTATGTTGTAGGAGTAACAGAATAAAGAGATGTTTTTTTGAATCAAAAGGCTAGCAAACATATAAAGAAGCACTCAAACTTGTTAGTAATCAGGGAGGGGGAAAAAAAGTATTCTGAAACAGCCATGAGCTAGAACTTTTCCCCATCAGATGGATAAAAATGTGAAATCCAGAAACTGCAATGCTGTAAGGATGTATTCGCCTCGGCACTCAGGAGGGAGGCGGAGGGGCCCCACGTGCGTGAGGGCTCCCGGCGATGCCTGGGCGGCCTGAGTGAACACGGCCCTGACCTCACTCGCGCTCCGGGCAAATTCCCAAAGAGATCTTCCTGGGCTCTGTCAGGGGCCACTTACGAGGACTGAGGTACAGCACCGTGGGAGTGCACTGGGCAGGGTGGGAGGCATCCCGTGCATCGCATCCCTCCAGGGTTGCACTGCACGGACACCCCACACGAAGGCACTGCCTCAGGCACAACACAGAACGCAGTGTGGACGTGCCCTCTGGAGCTGTACCGAGCGTGCTGGGGGCCCTAGACATGGTGATAACACGCCATGAATCGGGGAGTGTGATTAACTGCACCCCAACGCCACGTTTTAAAGACAGTTAATCAGATCCTATCACTCTCCTGCTTAAAACCATCTAACGCTGCCTCACACTCCTACTGAAAACACCCTCCAGTGCTTCCGGTCACACCCAAACGGGAATCCCAGCTCCTGACCAGGGCCTGTGAGGCCCCCTGGGCCTGGCCTTGCCCTCTCCGTCGCATTGCCTGCCACTCCCCTCACTCACGGTGCTCCACGAAGCCTCGTCTTTCTCTTCATTAAACAGCAAGCTTATCCCACCCGGGAGCCTCTGTACTATCTTCCTTTGCTGTGACTCTTGTACCCCAGACCCTCAAAGAGCTGGGTCCTACTAGCCAATCAGTTCTCCACGCAAATGTCACTCCTTAGAAAGATTTCCCCTGACTCTCAATCTAAAGTAGCCCTGACCCAGTTCTCTACCACATCTTGTTTTACCCCTTATCTGTGTCTAAAATTGTCGTAATTATTTACTTGCTTATTACCCAACTAGGAGGTAATCTCCAAGACAGCAGGGGCCTGATTTTTCTTATTCACAGTCATATTCATAGTAATGAAAAGAATGCTTATCAAATATCTCTTGAAAAATTGAATGAATGGATGGCTTTATAGAGAATGGAGCTGGGCTGGGACAGGAACTAGAGCAAGATTGCAATGGCTAGAGAGGGAGTGGAAGGTGAGAAAGGGGAACCAGGGGCGGGGGGTAGTGGCCATTCCCTGAGCGGGCCCGGCTGTGGCGGTGTGGAGAGGTGGGACGACAGCTGCAGGGAAAGGACACAGTTTCGTCCACCGACTGTCCTTCCGAGTGGCCCCGGGGAAGCTGAGCTACTTGGGCCTGGGCCCTTGAGGCTGGCTGGTTGCCTTGTCTGCCCTGGGCTGGCCAGGTCAGCCATCCCCAGGGCCCTGGCCCCGCATTACCTGGTGTCCTGGTTGGAGTCCTGGGCCAGCCTCACCAGGTTGTGCACCAGCGTGTCTGTGCTCTCTCTGGTGCCTGAGATAAGCCTCTCGGCGCCTATCTGCTCCAGGACGACTGAGAGGTGCTCGGCAGTGCACTTCTGGACTAAAGGGTTTCGGTGGCTGAAAGGAAACACAGTCACGGACGAGGGCTCAGCCAAGGAATGCGGTGTGTGGGTCCCCAGCCTGGCACACATGGACCTACAGTTGTGCGTCCAAGTTTCATGCCTCAGTGGGCTCCAAATTTGGTCCCGAGCAGACTAAAGGGAATCTTCAAGGAAAGAGCAGACCTTCCTGACACTGGAACTAAGGATGATGACAGGGCGGACTGAGCACGTGAAGACACGTGACGTCACCAGATGCACTGTGTGCCTGCCATCCCTGTTCCTTCCTGAGCTCCTGTCCTGCCTTTGCCTAAATGATGCACTTGCCCACATTTTCTCCACTTAGAATAACATACTTCTGCCTTCCGAGCCCTCCAGGCAGAAGTTGTGCTCCCTGGGGGTGGCAGTGTCCTTGTCCCCTGGAAAGTACAGGGGTACCCGCGTGGCTTCCAGGGGGCACCAAGTCTTCCTCTCAGTCGAATCCCCCATGCCCCACTGGTGCCAGGCACGTGCCGACCCTTCAGCACTTCGTGGGAGTTTCCTGCACATTCATTGAGCTGAATTGAGACGGGGCGGGGGGGATAGGAGATGGATGGATGATTTCAGGGAGAACCTGAAATCTTACAGGAGGAACCCATCAGGATGTCACCTCTTTATTTCTCACCCTATTCAATGTGGATTCAATGTGCCCACAGTCCATGAGGTGACACTGGTCCTGGTGTCCGTCCCAATGGAACACAAAGGGAGGCTTCTGGGCTCTCCCTACCCAGTCTGGTCCAGGGACCAGCACCATTAGCACCTGAATCAGAATCAGCATTTTAGCCAGACCCCCGGGAATTCAAATGCACAGCCCTGTACCAGGCTCCCCTGGTTCTTGCGGACAACCATCAGCTGTCTCAATTTGCTGCGAGCACAGCCTCCCTGCCAGGCACCATACTGAGCACCTTCAAACCAGCATCACCTCAACTCTGTAAGCTACTACTGTCATCATCTTGCAGGTGAGGAAGTGGAGGCATGGGGAGGAATCCAGAGATAAGTACAATTCATTTCTCCCGAGTTAATAGTAGCCATGGAGGGCATTCAATAAATGTTAGGTGGAGGCAGCCGCTGCTCTAAGCGCTCTTTCCTGAATCAATTCCTTTACTCCTCACAACAGTATTAGCATCGGGTTGGCCAAAAAGTTCGTTCGGGTGTTGCCCTACGATGTTATGGCAACACCCAAACGAACTTTCTGGCCAGCCCAATATTATCCCCCTTTTACAGATGAGGAAACCAAGGCATGGGGAAGTTTAGTAACAATCCAGGATGTGAACCCAGACAACACGGCTCGGGAGCCTGTAGGCAAAGGCCTCTTGGCTGCTCCAACACGCCCTGGGTTCTACCTGATAGGCCACCCTGCGTAAGGGTGGGTGTCGTGACTGGCTTGCTGGGGTTGAGAGTTGTTTCACCCTGTGGGAGAAAGGCCTTGGGAAATGCTTCTGGTTTTGCTGCTGTGTTTGGTTTTTACATGAAGAGAAAGCAGATCTGGCTGCAGAAAGGCTCCAATAGCTGCCAGCCCCCTCCACCACCCCAGAAGGCCAAGCGGTGCCAGATGGAGGAGGTCTTGTGCCTTGTTCTCCTCGTGGCCCAGATTTCATCAGAAGGAAGCACCCCTCCCCTGAGACAGTGGCAGGGGCTCCTCAGGCACAGGCCAAAGGCTGCCTCTGCCACCCCGTCTCTGGACACATTACCACAGCCACTACGGGCTCCCCAGTGTTGAGCAGACAATAGCACCTGTCGCTTCCCAGCTGGGACCCGGGGCTGCCCTGAGCTCCCCTCATTACCCACAGGCTGGTCCAGGAGAGGTGGGAGAGAAGCCCACCAGGGAACAGGGGTCTTCCTCGCTCGGGAAAATACGTGAGGTGCCTGTGCCATCTCCCTGCTCCTCCCCCACCCCAGTGCCTCTCCCCTTTGCGTCACCTTCCCAGGCCACCGCCACCCCCCAGACAACAGGCCCCCGCATACTAGATGCCCACTGAGGTGAGGGCCACCAGGGAGCGGGTGGGGGTCACGTGCTGCACCATGGCCCCCAGGGACCATCTGGCCGCCCGCTGGATGAACGTGCCGGTGTTCCCCATCTTCTGGAGCAGGCAGCGGGCGATCTCTTCAGCCTCCTGGTCCATATTCTCCTTCAAGGCACGGAAGAGTTCTCCCAGGGTGCTGATGGCCAGGCGGGACACCTTGGGGCGGAGGTTGGTGACCTTGGAGAGAGATGGGAGGGGGACCCTGCCAGGCTGCTGGGCCCTGCCAAGGGCTCCAGCACATATGAAGAAGGAACCCTGCACCGCCCTCCGGCAGACTTCACCCTCACCCGGGCCTAGGCCTCGCCAGGCTAGAAACGGAAACCCTGCAGCTGCTCTGGGCAAAACAGTCCCGTTTTAAAGAAACACTATTACTGTTGCTATCATCATAATTATCAATTCTATTATTGTCATTATCATCTGAAATTTGTGCAACACTTAGTCTTGAAAACACAATTATTTAATTGGACCTTCACAAGGCCCCCCAGTGGAACAGTCTATTCCCAAGGGCATGGGTCATGGCCTCTACTTGTGATAAGATACACCTTACTGCCCCTCTGAGCCCACCCTAGGCCAAGCTCTAGCCCCACAGGAGAAAGAATTTGGGAAATGTTACAACTGCCCAGAAGTTAGAGATCTGGCCCAGAACACTCCATCCCTCCTGAGGCGTCCTAAGTACAGAGGACAATGCGGGGCTGTGACAAATGGGCACATAAGATTCTGATTGTTTCAATACCCAGAGATTAGAAATAAAGGAACCCCAGGCCTCAGCTTTCCAATCTGAGAAATGGGTGGCCAGCTCCTGCTTCAGTGGCTGAGGGCTGAGAAATAGGCAGGGATGCCCACGTTGCAGGGAGCCGTGGGCCCCTCCGTGGCTGCTGTGTGACCCACACTGAGCAACACCACCAGGGAAGGGGGATTGGCTGGGGGTCAAGCGGAGTACACAGGACACAGAAGGCCTCACCTCTCTAGCCACAGCCAAGGACACGTCATGCAGCCTCCCAGCGAGGACCTCCGAGTGACAGGCCGCCAGGCGCTGGATGCTCACCAGGCCCTTCCCCTTCATCTGCCTGAGAAGCAAGTCCAGGCCCTGTCACAGGCAGTGGGCATGGGAGGGGCCCCCTCCCTCTGCAGACCAGGGCCTCCCCGTCACCAGCACCTCCACCGCAGTGCGGAGGGATTCAATGGCCTCGGCAGCAGGGTGTCCTGGTGTAACACCCAGGCTGACATCCTAACCGTCCCGTGCAAGCCATTCTACGGGGCCCGTGGCCCATCCCCACCCAGAATGGAAGCCCACCCCAGAGCCCGGGCCTACGCCAGACACAAAGCCAGGACCTTCAAGAGAAGGCACTTGCATGTGAGGACTGAAGGCAAGGAGGCCTTCCTGCAAACGTTCTGGACCCCAAGTCATCGCTCTGCTCGCAACTAAGACTGTGTGTGGGAGGAACACGGGAGCAGAATGAACTTGACTTAGAAAAATGAAGGGCTGTGACCTTCCTCAGGCCCCCACGAAAGCGCCACGGAGTCAGATCGTACTTTCTAGGGCTGGCTCTGGTGCGCCACAGAGCAGTGCACGGGGCAGGCTCAGGCGGCCAGACCCACAGGCACTCCCCCTCACGCCTCCTCCAGGGGACAGTGCTTCCTTCTGATGAAACCTGGGCCACGAGGAGAGCCACTAGGGCCTGCAGTGGGGGAGGCGGGGGGGCGGCGGCTGGGGCACAGGGAATGTTTCCTCACCGGTCGCCGCGGTCCAGGCACTGCAGGGCATCCACCAGCCCCAGCTCCGCGTTCGAGAAAGGCCTTTAGCTCCTTAAAAGCCCGAAGGTCCGTCTCCTCCTCTTCTTCCCACTCAGGAGACCCCAAAGTCAGCACCGCAGGTACGGAGTGAGCTGCACTCACAGAGAAGGAAAGGGGCAGGCGGCTGTTACCCAGAGGACCGGCGACCCGCACAGCGCCGAGCCCACCTTAGGGGGGCACGCAGGGAGAAGGGAGCCACGAGGGTGAGAAGCCAGGGCCTGGGCTGCACTCCCTGGAGAGCCACAGAGACCACCTAACTCCTACCCCTGGTTGACAGTTTCTACCCCTACCATCGCCCATCTGATTATTATAAACAAGCTGGCCTGTGATAGGCTCTTGATGTCATGTGACCAAGCCCACCGCGCTGGTGACGCACCCACAATCCTGCCCTGTCTGTGGCTCGAGGTGAGGCCAGCAAGTCTGTCAAGGAATGACTCCCCTGCTCTCACCTCATCCCCACCCAGGAGCCTGTGTTACGGCTTCTCTTCCTCCTTCCCTCCGACTCCCCATCCTTTGGTGAAGCCACCCAAGACAGGGAAGTGGCCCAAAGGAGGAAGCAGGGGACAGTGAAGGCACCGACGAGACAATTAGCTGACACCTGAGTGGTCAAGATGTGGCCACACTTGCAGGGACTGACAATAAGCAGGGATGTTGTTTAAAAATCAGATCACGTTTTCTAGGCTCTCCTTCCTTGGGGACAGATGCCAGAATCATAAAATTCTAGAACAGGAAGGACGTTTGGAGGTTTCCATCTGGTCCAATGCTCCAATCACAGAGCTGAGGCACCAGAAGCCCACAGAGGCTGGGGATGCCCACAGTGCCTCAGTTCCTCCATCAACAGAGCCTGAGCTGGAATCCAGAGCTCTCACTTCCTGCCTAGTTTTCTTCAGAGGTTCATCTTTACACGACTTTCACTATGGCCTATCTAGGAGGTCCTGGGTAAATCTGAATCGGGGCAGCCCTTTATTTAAAACCAAGAAAAAAAAGAACCCATTCCTGGATTCTCGTCTCAGCTTTGCCATTGGATCAAGATTCATTAGCCAAAGATTCATTAGCCATAGTCCCTATGGGCCACCAACACCTTGAGAGACCTTGGGTGACCTTGAGTCTCTGTTGTCTATAAAATGAGTGGCTTAGGTTAGATAGCTCAATATTTCCCAAGTGTCAACCATTCAGTTACCAATTTCATGATTTTTTTGCTATATCTCTAAATTACTTTTACTTTATTTATATGGTACTTTTCTTCAAATCAACCCACTTTTCAAATCCTAAATAAGTTTAATTTTAAAGGGAAATTTATGTCACTACCATAATTGGTAAATGATTAGTTGTCATGGTATATGATAAATAGGTACAGTAAAAGAACAGTATAAACTCAAGCTATGAAAGGACAGTCAGCTTCCACTGTCTCAAGCTGGGAGAAGGATCTCTTTGTTTAAAAAGGAGATTCACGGGCTTCCCTGGTGGCGCAGTGGTTGAGAGTCCGCCTGCCGATGCAGGGGACACGGG
>NW_006798707.1:2824518-2834303 GCF_000442215.2 Lipotes vexillifer | reverse complement strand
AAAAAAAAAAAAAAAAAAAAAAAAAAAAGGAGATTCACAAGTCTTAGAGAGGTGCTAAAAACTAGCACCAGATTAAGACTTTCTACTTGATGGAATCAAAAGGATAGAAAGAGAATAGAAAAGGGAGGTCAGTCAATATTACTTCTAGCACAAAAATGATGCTCTATTCTACCAACAATGTCCACATTTAAAGAAACTCTGAACCAGGTTGGTTGTTTTCAAATGTTCTTTACTGGCAAAATCTTTTCAAATGAAATCCCACATGGAGCCCCAGTATTCAAAAAGGGGAGACAAAATAGACACTCCTCTGGCAGAATGGGGACAGGGCCTCCCCTTGTCCCTTGACACCTTCCTGAGTGTCCCATAGAACCTTCAGGTCCTCAGATCCCAGTCTGTCACCAGTCCTGTCCAGCCCTGACATTTTATGAGGCAACAGGCAAGAACCCAGGGTCTTCCCAGAACCCTTTTTTCCTCTTCCTGGTGTTTCCAGCTCCTCCCATGGAGGCTGCTTCCCAGCATCTGTGGTCCTGGTGCACTGGTGAGTCCTCTAGGACATGTCACGCAGGCTGGGCACACCTGTCCAGCCATCCACAATTCCCGTTACAACACCCTGGGTCCCCAGCCTGGCCCCCAGATACTTCTGACTTCCAGACACTGTTCCTGTCTCTGGCAAGGTGACCACCCCAGGCTGCCCCCTCCTCCAACATGGGCAACTGGCAGAAGCAGAGCAGCAGAAGTCACCCTTGCCACACCCCAAAGCACCCCAAGACAGCATAGCGAGGGGGACACGTGCCCCCCCAGCCAGTTGGTCTAGGTCCCACCTGAAGCATGGCGGGCAAAGCTGAGCTCCTGCTTGCTGACAAGGATGCTGGGCAGCGAGGCCCCGTTGGCCCACTTCTTCAGGATGACGCCGATGTGGTTTCTGCAGGGGCTGCTCAGCCCAGTGGGCACAGAGAGGGTCCCACTGCCCCGGAGGGTAAGGAGGCCTGTGGAGGCAGAGAAAGTCCGAGGACAGAGCTGGTCCTGCCTGTCCCCCAGCCCCAGAGTCCCCCTTTGGAAATGGGCCCGTCAGTGAGCTGCAAGACAGCGGACGTGGCTCCCTGTCCAGTCTCAGGACGGAGAGGGTGGGAGGCGTGGACAGCCTCTCTTTTGGCCCAGGTGTTGGCCAAGAAGTCTCCCCAGCCTGACGGGCCTTTCCCAAGCACCCAGTACCTTCCTTCATCAAGGTCCTCCGGGAGCCCAGCCTCTGGGAAGCGAGCTCCCTCCCCCTCTCCCTCTCCGGCTCCTTCACTCTCCGGACCAGCTCCATCTCCTTCATCTGCTTCAGCCGCATCTTCTCCTGGGCAGACCCGGCAATGGTGACCTGCATCTGGTACAAGATCAAGGCAAACTCCATCATCTTGGGGACCCAAGTGTGCTTTCTATACCTTCTTCATTCATTCCATCATCAGGAACGTGAGTGGCTCCTGTGTGCTGATTGCTGTTCCGAGAATGAACAAAAGGTCAAAGGCCTTGCTCCCCATGAGCCACATGGAGTGGGGAGATGACAGCAAACAGACAGCCTCTAATATCAGGCAACATGCACCGGAAGGCAAGTAAGGGACACAGGGTGACAGGGCTTCTGTTTCGGGTAGGGAGACCCAGAGGGACTCCCAGAGGCGGTGAAATTGAAGCAGAGACATTAATGAAGCGGGGAGCAGGCCCTGAGGCTGAGGTGCACTGGGCGTGGCTGGGAGTCCTGAGGAGGACACAGGCAGGAGCACCCTGAGTCAGGGGCGAGGCAGGACACAGGTCGGAGGTGGCAGGGATGGGGCCGGAGCCACAGCGCACTGGGCCCTGTGGTCCATGGTGGGCACTTGGGCTTTTCCTCTGGAGGACACAGCAAGCCACTGGAGGTTTTGAGCAGAAGAGTGACGTGATCTGATTCTTTTTTTTTTCTTTTTCTTTTTTTTGGCTGGAATGGGGGTATTCTCTAAGTGTTGTTTTTAATAACTTCTTATTTTGAAATAATTTAAGACTCACGAGAAGTTGCAAAAATAGAACAAGAGGTTCCCATGAGGTGGGACTTGGACTAGGATAGCAGGAATAAAGATGGTAGAATGGCTAGATTCTGGACATGTTTCAAAAGTGGAGCCCACAGCTCTGGCTGATATATGAGGTGTGGGATGAGAGAGAAAGAGAGAAGGCAGGGATGGGCCCAAGATTTGGGGCCGGAGAAGCTGGAAGGCTGGAGTTGCCTTTTACTGCCATTCATGGAGAGGGGACACGGGGAAAAGGAGGTTTTGCAGGGGTAAGAGTTCAACAGTTAAGCCTTGGATGAGGTAAGTTTGAGATATAATTAGAGATCTAAATGGAGACATTGAGTATCAGTCCTATATAAACATAGTCATATAATTTAACAGCTACTGGAGATTGGGGAAAGTCTGGGCTGGAGAGGGAGATTTGGGAGTCCTCAACATAGAGGTGGTACCTAATGCCATGGGCTGGATCAAATCACAGGGGTCCGTATAAATAGATAAGACGCTAGAGGTCTGAGCCCTGGGGGCTCCAGTACGTAGAGGTCAGGAAGACAAGAAGGCGGCAGCAAAGAAGGACCAGGAAGGAGCTAACTTTGATGTAGTCAGACAAGCAAGAAAGAAGCCGCCCCTCATCTCTGTCCCTCAGCAGGGAATTCAAGAAGGATGAGCCCCAAAAGTTGGCGATGGGTCAAGCTGGTAGAGCACTGAGATGTGCTGCACATGGGAAGGTGGCCTCACTGATGCCTCAATGGGGGCAGTTTCAATGGGGCTGGCAGGGAGTAAGCCCCGCTGGCCTGCACTCAGGAGAGGACGAGTCGAGAGACAAGGCAATATTTTTCTTTGGTTTGGTTTGGTTTAAAGATGAGAGAGGAAACAGAGAGCTAGGATGCTGGTGGGAATGATCCCGTTTCAAGGAGAGCATTGTTGATGCAGGAGAAGGGCAAGTGCTGGAGCTGGAATATTGGATGGATTGAGCTAGAACAGTAGAAGGGGGAGAGTGAGTGGGGTGCTTGAGGTTGCGAAGTGGCGGTGGTGAAGTTGTTGGCAGTGCCAGCGTCTACAGTATGACCATGGGAGCGAGTGGCTGAGGTGGGGTGGAGGATGAGATCGTTTCATGGCCCTGAATTGTTCTTCCTTCGTCTCATGGTCCGTCATCCTCGCTGGAGCGGGAGGATGTGGTGCCTGGACCTTATCAGCATCACTGGATCCCATAGTATATGCATATAGCAGGCTTTCAAGATATGTTTATCGCACTCTTCTATCTCTGTTTCAAATAATGACCATAACAGTGACTCTCCACGTTTCACTAAATTTATCCAGACGAGAATCTGGATGAATCATCTGGATCAAGGTCACCTTAGAAGTCCAAGGTATTTGTCAGCCTGTCAAGCACAGGCCTTTGGCTGATCTGCCTCTGAGTCAGCTGCCTCTGGGTTGCTATCTTGGGTATTGGTTCAAATTACTAGGCTTGGTTCACCTAAGCCCCTCTGCACCCTCCCCCACATCCTGCTTGCTTCTGAACCATGTGTGACCTCCTTCTGCCCTCCCTTCTTCCCTCATCCCCGCCCCTCAGCTCCCCACTGTACTCTTCCCTTCACCTAGTCTCCCTCACCTCCATCCTCCTCCTCCTCTCTTCCTTCTCTTCTTTTCTCCAGCCTTCACCCCAAACCCATCTATAGGTTCTAGCCTCAAGTACTAGGGGCAGCTGCCTCGGGGCTCTTCCTGGCTTTCCTCAAGCTGGTCCCACACTTTCAGAAACATGTGTGTGTTCAGCCAGTGGTCCACTCTGACCCCAGCTTCCTCTTCCCCTCGCTTTCCAGGTACCTTGGTGCCACTCTCCTTCCGGTCCTCTTCTTTTAGCAAGGGTTGGGTTTCTTTGGCGTGGCTGAAGGAGAAGGCTGTCAGAGTAGGAGCAGACTGAGATGAAAGCAGGGCAGGCTTCTCAGGGGCAGCAGACCTGTCTCTGATGGGCAGGACCAAAGGTTTTGGCTCTGAGGAGTAGAGAACAAGAATGGAGCTGAGGACGCCCAGCACCCATGAGCAGCAGCCATCCCTTTGGGGCTGAGGCTCTATGACCCTGTGGTTGGTGTGACATTTTCCTGCCTAAGCCCCTCACCCTCGGTTCTTCTGCCCAATGCTTCCTTGCTGGAGAAAGACACAGGTTAAATTTACTCTACAGGGCGGCACTGGCACGTATAGAACAGGCTGCCCAAGGACAAACACCCTCCTCCTTTCATCCCTCTATCCATTCATTCAACTAGTATTGCACACCTTGTTCTAAGACTGGGGGTGGGGGGATGCAGGGAGGGAGGAGGGAGGAGGCTGGGCAGGAAATAGGGGCAGATCAGTTATCTAAGAGTTTTAAGATATTTCCTGAGAATGTAAGTCTGTTTTAACAGGGAGGTGTGTACTTCAGAGAAAGGAAAAATAAAATGAGCCCACTGACTGTTATATACCACCATGCTCCCATCTGAGACTATGACACAGCATGAAGGGCCCAGAGAACTAATGCCAGCCCAGGGCTCTCATTTTACAGACAGGAAAGCTGAGACCCAGCGACCTTCAGGTGCTCTTACGATTGATAAAATACCAATTCATTTCCAAATGACATCAAATCCATAGTATCTCTTTGTCATTCTATATTTTCCCAATTAATGGCTTCAAAGAGCACACTTCTGGTAATAGAGGCAGTGTGCAGGTAGGTTTATTCGTTTTCTCTCTTTTTTAAAAAATTAATTTATTAATTTATTTATTTTTGGCTGTGTTGGGTCTTCGTTTCTGTGCGAGGGCTTTTCTCCAGTTGCGGCGGACGAGCGAGGGCCACTGTTCATCGCAGTGCGCGGGCCTCTCACTGTCACGGCCTCTCCCGCTGTGGAGCACAGGCGCCAGACGCGCAGGCTCAGTAGTCATGGCGCACGGGCTTAGTTGCTCCGCGGCATGTGGTATCTTCCCGGCCCAGGGCTCGAACCCGTGTCCCCTGCACTGGCAGGTGGACTCTCAACCACTGTGCCACCAGGGAAGCCCCCATTCGTTTTCTTTTAATGAAAGAAATGTTAACCAGGTTCTCCTGCTCACAAAGTTTGGAGTTCACTGTCCTTGAGTGAACTTGCAAATCAGGGGTCCTCTGGGATGGGGGTCACCATCTGGGGCTGCCTGAGGCTGAAAAGGGTATGTTTTTTTTTCTTTTCTTTTTTTAAAATATTTATTTATTTATTTGGACACATCTGGTCTTAGTTGCGGCACACGGGATCTTCCTTGTGGCACGTGGGCTTCTCTCTAGTTGTGGTGCGTGGGCTCAGTAGTTGCGATGCAAGGGCTCTCTAGTTGTGACACATGGGATCCAGAGCACATGGGCTCAGTAGTTGTGGCATGTGGGCTTAGTTGCCCCATGACATGTGGGATCTCAGTTCCCTGACCAGGGATCAAGTCCGTGTCCCCTGCATTGGAAGGCGGATTCTTAACCACTGGACCACCAGGGAAGTCCCAGAAAGGGTGTGTTGAGTATGGGGGTCCAGCAGGGCTCCCGGGTTACCCCAGATCTCTGCCCGGCCCACACCTTCTGCCAAAGATCCCTCCTGGGAGAAGGATCCAGGGCCGAGGGGGAGGAGGGGCAAAGCCTCCATCTGCCCAGAAGTAAGGTAGGACCGAGGGTACAGGTGTCCAGGTGCCAGCTGACCAGGGCAGGGACTGCAGAAAAGCCACAAGATTGGGGGAAGCCCTCAGCTTCAGACAATACCACGTGAGCCCCTACTACATGCCAGACGTGGTCCCCAAATCGGGCAATGTTCTTCCCAGCCAACAGCTGGAGGTTCAGAGAGCCCCATAAGGACTTTGCCACTTTGTAGCCCCTTCTCACCTATGCCTCCAAGAGACACCCTAGAAAGCCTTGTCCAAGCAGCCTGGCCCATGCCCCCTGGGGACCTGGTTCTCAAGCAGCAAGCTGGTGAGGCACACAAGGGAGTAGCTACAGGCTCGTGTCCCCTGACCCAAAGCCCCATTCCAGTGCTCTCAGGGTAGCTCTTAAGGGACACTGGGTGCCAGTGTGAGCCACACCAGATTGCCCCAGCTACCCTGCAGAAGCCCAGCCGGGGAGAGGGGGAGATGCAGCCACCACAGAGGTTTCTGTGTTAGGCCTGCCTCTCGGGCCCAGCTGAGCATCTTAACCCTGGGGCCTCTTGGGCAGCAGCCTCCCCCTGGGCAACTGACCCATCTGCTGAGCTGATTACAGAGTAACCTGCTGGGAAGCTAGACAAGAGTCCACTCTCTCCTGCCGGTCAGCACAGCAGCTGCCTCTAGCCCCCCAACGCCTGCAGCCCAGACTCAGGGTGCTCCGCCCAGGTCCCCTCCCCCAACCTTCCATCCTCTCCACAAACTAGGTCATCAGGCTGGACAGCCTCCCTGGGCCTCGGCCACCTGCCTCACTGCCAGCCCGGGTTCGCTCTCTTCCCCTGATGCTAAAACCTTCCGGGATGGGCTGACTAAGGCATTGTGGGATGTGGTTTAATTTCTCACTCTGTCTGGAGAGGAACCCTCTATTCACTTAGAACCACACAGGGGCAGCAGACACACGATGGGTCAGAAGCGCCAGCTTTGGAGCCGTGAGGACCTGCGTGCAAATGTATCAAGGCTGCTTTCTGTGCCCTGAGGCCAGGGAGAAGGTTCAGCTTCAGTTCAACCCCTTCCTCTGTCAAATGGGGACGGCGCCGTCTCTCTCAGCTGGGTGCTCATGAAGTGACTTGCGCTGGTGGAGGGCGGCACAGAGCAGGGGCCACCATCCGTGGAACCAGGGTGGCTTCTGCTTTCCCGTCTGTGAAATGAGGGGCTTCAGTCTGACAGCACCCAGGTCTCCTCTGGCCCTAATTCTGATCGCGTGATCCAGCCCAGGAACCAGAGAGTCAAAAAACACATGGGGGTGTGCACGGCGAGTACATACCCAGAGATCTGGGGGTCTTCTCCCGAGGCCCACTCTCCCGAACCAATCTTAAAAGAATGGGGGAGAAAAAAGCACTCATGAGAGATGGCAAGCAAGAGCTCCTGCTGTGAGGAACCCAGGCTAGCTCAAGGAGGGGGCAAGGGCCGAGGGGGAACACAGCCGAGGGAGCCGTGGGTGGCCCTGTAAAGAGGCTCCTGGCCAGGGCTTCAAAGCCACAGGAGATGCAGTCCCTTCTGCAAACTTGAGGGCAGGCTGACTGGCAGGCCAGGCCAGGCCAGCCTCAGTGTCCAGACACAGCTCCGAGCCCTATTTTCCAGAGGCACAGCCCATCCATTCCCGAGGAAGCCAGGCTCCACATGAAACTGCTCAGTCCAAAAGGGAGCCCCGTGCCCTGCTCTGTCCGCAGGAGAGCGGCTGCTGCAGATGAGGATAAATCTCCTTCCAGCTCAGAGCAGACTGAGTTCAAGTCCTCCAAACTGCCCCCACTCCATGAGAGCTCCGTGATCCCCCAACCCTTGCCCCTCAGGGTCTAGAGGGATTGACCCCCTTTGCTGCTGATGGGAAATCACCACTGTTTTGTAACAGAGGTTCAATCCCAAACTAAGCACAGGAAAGGAAGATGGGGCATTCCCGGCACTGGTTTTAGCGGGAATACAGCATCACTAAGACAGATGGCAATCCCTGCCTTCATGAGGCTTACATTCCCGTGAAGACCAGCTATACATCACCCAACATGGATTTTTCTCCTCTCACGGGGAAATGCATAGACAGCAGAACCCCCTGGGTGGCTGACAGGGTCACAAGCCACAACGAAACGACTAGAACACAACATCCTGTGCTCTGGCCTCAGAGGATTCACTCAATGGAATGACTCAGGCCGGGGTGGCTAGAAGACAGGCAGTAGGAGAGCCCATTTCAGTGCCTGCCCAGATCCAGGGGCCCCTATCCGAGGGGTCTGTGGAGGTCAGGGGACCCGAGGTCTACAGGAGGGGCAGAGCTTCAGGGTGGGCCTGGACCAGTCAAGGCTCAGAGTTGCTCTCTGGAACACGCACAGCCTCTTGGATCTGGACCTACATGGAGGGGTTGTGTGTTTTGCAGCCAGTAAGCAAACACCCCAGGGCACCCAGCCTAGGGAGCCTGTCCACTGCGTCTTCGCCATGGAACCCACCACTGCCCAGGAGCACTAACAGGTTTGGGGGCAGAGGTGGAGCTGGGAAAACCCTGTGGTTGCCCCTGGCTGCCTGAAGTGGGCACGGGGCACCAAAACCCTGGGGCTGCTTCCTTCCCCCAGGCCCAGCCGCGTCCCGCTCCTGGCCCACAGCTTTACCCCTTTGGCCTCAAGCTGGAGGTTGCTTTTCCTCAGAGCACATGGCTTTGCCTCCTTCAAACCGTGGACCTTGGGAAACCTCTCGCCTTCCCTTCTCTAGAGACCCATCAGCAGAAAGGACAGAGGCCAAGGCTGCCTACACCCACCAGAGCCCCTGCCTTTCTCCACACAGCGTTCCAGCTCCTCCCCCGTCTTCCAAATCCACGGAAATCCCACCACCGGCTGAGGTGGACCCACCAGGCCCCATGAGAAGCGGGGGAACAGCAAAGCTCTACCTGCAGCAAGAGCCCCTCCCTGTGCCAGGCCGGACGTTTAAGCATCCGCCAGTGTCCCTGGGCAACACAAGCTGAACCCATCCACGAGTGGCCACACCACCGCCCCAAACCTGCCACTCCTCCCAATTCCCTGTCCCCGTCAAGGTGCCACCATCGGTCCAGCTGTTGAAGCCAGTAGCTCTGGCGTGGTCCTCAGCTCCCCACCCCAGTGGTCCCACAGCAAGCCAGTCACCAGGCACGCCCCACTCCTTCACCTGTCGAGCCCCTCTGCGTGCTAACCACCTGGGACCACGGCCTCCGTCGTGCTCAGGTGCCCATGGCTCCTCCCCCAGATCCCTGCAGCAGCCCCCGAATCAGCAGGCACAGCCCATGCCACTCCATGGTTGCCAGAGTCGTCTTCCTACGTCAGATCTGATGTCACTTCCACACCACAAAGCCCGCGGTGGCACCTCACTGCTTCAGGGTAAAGGTCGTAGTCCACAGCGTAGCACAGGGGCCCTTCAGCCCTGCTTACCTCACCCACCTGTCACACACAAGCACAGATGCTGCCGCAAAACTCCCGGTAGCTCCCTGAATCCCTCAGTCACGCCTCCTTCCTGACTCTCCCGTTTCTCCAGCTCACAGACTCTCCCTCAGCCTTCAAAACTCAGCTCAGCCCTCGCCTCCACCAGCCTGATTGAGATCACTTTCCACTGCGCTCCCCAGCACGAGGGGCAGCCTTCTATCTTAGCACTTACCTCACTGCACTTTGAGTCAACGGTTTACTAGTAAATATCTCCCGTGAGCTCCTAGAACACAGAGACTGTCTTGTCGGGCTTTGCTTTCACCTGGCACAATGCCTTACTGGTGCTCAATAGCTTTTAAGTGAGTACATGGATGCATGGATGCATGGCTGGTTGGCAGGATGGATGAAATGGAAATGGAGGCTCCCTCCCAGCCATTTGTTAGCCTCACAGAGGCAATGGAGAGAAATCCACGCCACAACAAGACAGCAAATGGGCAGATGCTTATTGTGTGACTAATCCATGGCCGAAACCAAGCTTGACACGATGGGAGCCACAGAGATTTCCAGATATGGCCCCTGCCTTGTAGTTCTCCAAGTTAAAGAATAGAAATGAGGTTTAAATAAACGTGGAGCAAATCAGTGGGCGGGAGGTAGTCAGGCAGTGCACAGGCTGGATGCCTGTGGACAGTGCTGAGAAGGCACTTCCCTTCCCCACTCCCCTGAGGAG
>NW_006798707.1:2815791-2824508 GCF_000442215.2 Lipotes vexillifer | reverse complement strand
GCGGGGGCAGATGTGGAGCTGGGGCTTGAAAAACGTAGGAACTGATCAGCGGGCCAAGGGGAAAAGGCTCATGTTGGAGCTGCAGAGAGGTGCCCTCCAGGGCTCAGCACAGGCACTGGGAAGGGTGGGTCGGAGCCGGTAGAGCAGCACAGGAGGAAGTGTGGAGTGGTGGCCTGGGACACGCTGAATGTCTGGCCAGAGAGACTCACCTTTAAGCTGCTGGCACCAGGAAGTCCATAAAGGTGAGATGCATGGAAGAGGTGTATTCAGGGCGTGGATGAGAACACGAGATTAGGATGGAGAGCCCAAGGCTGCAAGGAGACCGGGTAAGAGCTATGGGGGGAGATCAAAAGGGAGCCAGTAAATGCAAACTGAGAGGAAAGGCAGGGGCAAGACGGGGGTGGTAGCTTTTGTATCTTCTCTTACTGTTCAAGAAAGACCTAATGGGATGTGGCAATCTGCTGGGAACAGGAGGCAATCAAAGATGATGCTGAAATTGGAAGATCAAAGGGAACACCTGCACCTTGGTGGAAATCGGGAGGTTGTAGGAGGGAGGCAGCTTGGGGAAACGTGAGGTGCTCTGTCCGTGATGCCGTGACGGTGGCACATCCTCCCTCCCTGCCTCTGATGCTGGATCTGCATCAGCCATAAGGACCCTGAGGGTGCTCAACAGAAGGATGGAAGCACAGAGCCTGACTCTGGGGAGACCTCAGGGTGAGAGCAGGGGACACGGAAGTCACCCATCCCCCATGATCTTGGAAGCCACTGCACAGATAAGATCAAGGGGAGAACAAGGAGGTGGGGGGCAAAGGGCTCTGGAACAAATTCAAGGAATGATGAAAGAAGGTGCACAGGAGGCTGCCTGGAAGGTTGAGAAGCAGGTTTAAAGTCAGGAAGGTGAGGTAGAAGAGTCCAAGGGCATCCACAGCTCAGATGGTGCAAAACAGTCAAGAGCAGTGGGATGGGATGGGAGGGTCACTTATCTGGGGCCAGAGAGTCATGAGAGCCACCAAGAACTCTCAGAGGGGAGGTAGAGGAGGGTGTCTGAGCAGGAAAGGAGGAGGCAGTGCCGACGGGGAGGAGGGAGGTCAACTGAGAAATCAGGCAGAGAACTCAAACCCAGGAGCAGGTCCACAGTGGGTTCCCACACTGCACCACGGGTGGGAAAGATGTAGACACGCCTCCAGTCAGAAGGGAAGACAGCGTGGGAGACAGAGGGAGAGAAGGAGCTTGAGAGAAATAGGTACAGCCAACCCCAAATAAAGCGCACGCTCTCGCCCTCTCTCTCTCTCTCTCTCTCTCTCTCTCTCTCTCACATACATACACAGTCACTCCAGCAGTCTGGCCTGACGACAGGTATGTCTTTGGCCATGTGGACAGCACCCTCTGTCGCACGTACAAGCCGTAAGTCCAGATTCATTACAACACAGAGATCCTCTGCCCGCTGATTCCCAGCCTTCTGGGGGGTATGAAGACCCCTTTTTAAGTCCAAAAGTTTTGTGGACTCCCCCCCATATACACAGACACGATAATACTTGTTTTTTTAGTGTCCGTTAATTAAGAAAATATCAATACGTCGTCACAAAGAGCTACCATTAATTCAATAGAGCTTTAAAATAATTTGTATTTTATTCATCACTGCGGCAACCACACACATCAGGACACTGGTAGAAAACAGAGGCCGAGACATTGTTAATTAAGCCCATACATCCCTCCTGCTGGAGTCAAGGGTCAGAGCTGTGACCACCCCAGGTCTGAGGCTCACAGTGGAGGACCTTGCCCCTCACACGCCCAGCCCCTAGAGTTCTGCCCTGGCATGGAGGTTTAGCCATAGGGAGCCCAAGTGGATCTTGGGGGGTAGGGGAGAGAGGACTGCAAGGTACTTTTGACTTAGCGCTGCTTACCCTGTGGTGGCAGGCCTCAGGCCCGTGAGGTTGTCCTGGCCTGGAGGCAAGAGGCTGGGAAGGGAGCCGGGCGTGCAGGAGGAGGTCCCGGCGGGCACCCTGTCCTTTGGGATGGGCGGGATCACAATGCCCGCCAGGGACTTGTGCATCTTCTCGTCACTGCAGTGCAGGTACTGCTGGGAGGCCTGCGCCTGGGAGCGGAGGTGGAGGAGGGGTCTGGTCCATGAAACATTCCACTTTGGATGCTCACCTCTCAGGCACCTCACACAGAGCGGTCCCTTCTATCAGCAGCCACCTGGGCAGAAGTGCTGGCAAGTATCCTCTGTTTCTCTTTCCAGCCACACAACACTGGGACCCCCAGATTCATTGTTTCCTTACCATTTTAGGCAAGAAGGGAATCCCCTCATTCTTATTCCAACCCCTTTTGTTATTATTATTATTTGTTTTTCTGTTCTCATTTCAGAAAATCCTAGAACGTCAGGGCCGAAAGGGATCCTCAAAAACATCTGGTCCAATTCCCTCTTTTTAGTGCAAACTGGGGCTCAGAGAGGGGAGTGACTTGCCCAAGGTCACACAACCAGTGAGGGGCAGAGTGAAAACCAGAACCCAAACCCCCAGAGTCCCAGCCCAGCATTCTTTCCCCTCTGCCCCAGTCCCTTACCAAAAATGGGGAGGACCAGAAGCATGAGGAATTCTGGAACATTTAGATCAGAGATGGCTTGGGAACCACCAAGTGTAAGACAGGTGGTCACACAGCCTCTGCTCAGGAGGACTGGGCTCGGTACCTCTCGCGCAACTCCCAAGCCAGAGAAGACACCTCCAGAGAAGCTCAGGGCTTGGGAACAGGGGTTGGTAAAGGATAGAAAGAAAAACAGAAGGGCAAGGAAGCAAGACACCAACCGCCTTAACTCCTGGGCACCGGCTTTCAGTTCCTGGGGTCCCTGATGGCTCCTGGGTGGGTCCAGGCCTTTGTCCTTGGTTCCGCTGGCCTCCAGCGTTGTGGGGATGCTCTGGATGGGAGGCACCGGCCTGGGCACCCTCAGCAGCCTCTGAGAGGCAGCCCAGGGGATGGCGGTCCTCAGGGGAACTCCTTTGGGGGCTCCCCCAGGATCCAGAGAGGCTGTATGGGGTGGGGACGGGGAGTAGGTTAGTCCCAGGGGTGCGGGGAATGGGGTTAATTCAGATGCTGGCAACAGGGCTTTATGTCCTGGGGCAGCTGAGACGGAGAGATGAGGGCGCAGATCCGCCCCCAGCTCTACCCGCACCACTAGACTCTGCTGAGTGTCCTTTCCCACTCCTGTAAAATTTGGTAGAAAGTGTCAATCAAAGTTACCTATTTAAAATTCAGAGGCAGGTTGGGTAGAAAGGGAAACAAAATCAGTACTGAATGAGGAGTGAGGACAGCAGGTTCTAGTCCTTGCGTCCCTCTGAAAACCACTGGGTGGCGTTAAGCATAGCCGGTGGGAGCGGGAAGAATATGGTCAGATTTGTGTTCAAAAAGAATTCCTCTGCGGCGAAGAAGACTCGAAGACTAGAATTCCTCTGCGGCGAGGGTGAGAATGGGGAGGCAGGTTGGGATCTACTGCAGAGGCCCGGGTGGGAGACGGCGTTCCAGGGAGGAGGTGGAGGGTGTAGAGAGAGGGTGCTTGGCGGGTGCCCCCTGGCTAGCCCAGCTGCCAGCTGGACACCTGCTGGTCCTCACAGCCCAGGTGGCAGGTGGACAGGCCCAGGGCTCACCTCGGGGAGATGCTGCCAAGCCCTCCAAGAGTCTCCTTGTCTTGAGCTTGTCCTTAATCTGAGTGGTGTCCCGGGCCACCCAGTTGGCCTCCGACTCCAGCGAAGGAAGTGGCACCAGGGGCTGGAGGCCCAGTGACAGGGCCCCGAGCTTCCTGGGATGGCCATTCCTGGCCTGCCAGCCCTTCAGGGAAGCATCCAGCTTGAGGCTGCCAGGGTCCCCACGTCCACTCAAGAGCTGCGACGGCTTCTCTAGCAGGACGCTCAGCACTGGCTGGCGGGAGGCTGAGGGAAGCAGAGACCAGAGCTGCAGTGCTAGAGGAGCCCAGGTCCTGAAGCCAGGGACCACAGCCCTGCCTTCCCGGGGTTCCTAGAAGAGCCCCACTTCCCTGTTCCTGCAGGTCCCCTCCGTACAACTCCATCCCCTGAGGCACCTAAAACCAAAGGGCATTTTCAGTAGGGACCAAAGTAAAAACAATACCTGCCGGTAACTTGAGGACACAGCCGGGCATCTAAACACACCCATCTCCTCCCTCCAGGACGAGGCCCAAGCTCTGCTCCATGGTCACTGGCCCTGACTGGGCAGCTGTCAGGTGGAATCCCCCATCTCTGCCCGAAGGCCCCAGAGAGGCTGCCCTGGGCACTCGAAGGCCATTTGATGTGACCAAGTCACTAGGCCCAGTCCCCCAGTCTCACCTTTTCCAAAAGTCTTTGGGCTGGAGTCACTGCTTTCCCCCGGGAGTGTACGGGGCCCAGCACTGGTCCAAGGGATGCTCCCACAGTACAGGGCCACCGGAGCCAGAACCTTGCCAGGGGACAGAAGCACAGGGAGAGCGGCATCTTAGAGTCCACTGAGGCCAGGACTGATGACAGACTGCCCCGGGGTCTCTGCAGCCCGTCCCCCAAAGCAGAGCCTGGCCCTCACGTGGGGGCTTGCCATCCCAACTCCAGCCAGCCAGGGCACCATGATCGCCACCAGAGCCCACTCTTCCCCGCCCTCTCGGCCTGACTTCTCCCCCCAGCTTGGCTCCAAACCCCTCCCCCCATTACACCTTCACAGCATCCTTCAGGGGCTCCCCAGGTGCTCTGCCCTGAGCACCGCGGCCTGTTTCCTGAACTGCTCAGGCATTCCCGATTCTCCACACTCCTCCCAAGAGGTCGCCAGGTCCCTGCTCCAAGCCCTCCAGGGAGAATTGGCCCTCTACCTCACAAGCACCCATTCTCTCCAGGGCAGGACCTCTGATCCCCTCACTCTGCAGAGGAGACTGAGGCCCACACAGCTGGCTCCCAGTGGCAGCGCCAGGCCTGGGACCCAGTCTCCCGCCACAGAGCTGGCCACACTGTCCCCACTCTCCTGCCCTGTCAGCTGAGGAAACGGGGCCAGCCAGTGCTCCTGGAGGCCCCACTCCTCTATCCTCTGCCCATCTCCACCTTCCCACCACAGAAGACTATGCTCAGCCCCTCGGCCAGCCCACCAGCTCGAGAGTGGAGGCAAAGCTCAGGCTAAGGAGGCCAGAGCCAGGCCAGGGAGCCCCCTGACGGACGGCTGAGCAGGGAGGGCCCACAGACAGCCTGGCCCGGATGGAAAAGCCCGGCAGCCCAGCTACATCCCCCAGGCGGAGCCCCTGGGAGTACCCGAGGAAGATCCCCACCCCCTCATGACTTCCCTAGGTGCCCCTTACCTGGGGGGAAAGCGTCACGGGTGCTCGTGCCCTGGGTGGAGAAGGCACCTGGGAGGTGGTCTGCAGGGAGCAGCTACTTTCTGGGCCGTGAGTACGATCCTCAAGCATCCAGAGGGCCCCAACCTGTAACATCCAGGGACCTATGATGGGGAGAGGCAGAAAGAAGTCAGTACAAATCACAAACACTTTTTATACCACTTCGAGGGAAGCCCACCAGGAGTTAAAGCATTCTTATAGTGAAGAAATCTGCCACTAAACCAAAGGACGCTTCTTTTTTAACATTTGGACTCTCTTGGATGCTTCAAAATTTCCAAGTCCCCGGGCTGCATGACTGTAGGCCGAGTTCATTGTGAAGAGTGTCCGTGAAACCCAAGAACCCGCCTTTGCTCATGGACAGCTCGGGGTCTTGGGGAAGGTGGAGTTTATCAAGGGGGAGTCTAACACTTTGTTTCCCCATCAGTTGCTACTTTCCTCATCACTCTGCCAGCTGCCCTGGAAGCTCACGCTGAGTGTCAAGCTTTGTGACCCCTCTTATCACGCAGGTACGCGGTAGGGCCTCCCCTGAGGCCAGCTCTCCAGTTTTCTCTCAGGCGCGCCAGTCTCCATCTGTACCAAGGTCCTGGCCCTTGTTCTCACTTTGCTGACCAAGCCAACCTCAGACCCTCTCAGCCATTTCACTGTCCTGTACTGATCGCTTGAGCACGCCAAGCCTCTTCCCAGCCTCCCTTAACCCTCTGGGGTCAGTCATCTGCTCCCGCCCTTGACCTGAGTTCATTCTTTTTCCATGTGATAAGGGCCTCCCCGCAGACGCTGTGACTTCACACAATTTTCTAAATTCTCTGCTGAGATAATAGTGACCCATTTTCACCCTGACAGGCAGGGAGGTGAACGGCCAGAGCTGATCAGTGATAAAATCAAGGGCAAAGGCCACATCTCCCAAATCTCCCAATTTCTACTCGAGAGTAGGTCCCTCGAGATATCATCTGGGGACAGGGCAGGATGCAATGCCAGCTTCCTTTTGCTGAGCAACAAATCCCAACCCAGGGACTGAGAAATCCTGCCTTCCGTCTGGAAGCCAGCCCGCCACGTCCCCACCCAGGCCCCAGAAGGCCGAGCGGCTCCTAGCAACCCTCCTGGTCAAACAGTGGCTCCAGCCGGTCCCAGCCAGCATGGCCCCAGCCCAGCTTTTGCCTGGTCTCGCTGATTACAGCCTCAAGCCACTTGGGTTCTCTGTCTGAGGAGAATTTTCCTCACGATCAGGGGAGAAGGCAACCCCCTGTCTGCTGACAGCTGGGATAGGGCTTTGGCCACATGGTAGTGACAAGCTGCCAGGAATAGCTGAGGGACACGGCACTTCTCCCGAGCAACGTGGAGGGAGATTCTGCTCCACGGCTCCCAACACCCCACTCCTCGCCCCACTGAGTGAGAGACTCAAGACACTGGCAAGGTGGCTGCTTTGGGCAAAGCCCAGAAGGAACATTCCTGGGGGGACAGACCTTCCACGGCTGAATTAAAGCAAACGAGCTGGAGTCCAGGCTTTGGGGGCAGTGAGGGTTGCAGGCCACACAGACACCTGTTACCCATTCCTAACCAGAGCGCAGACTTTCTGTGCGAATTCCACGTGGAAAAGCGATATTTAGCTACAGCCCTTGTTCTCAACCTCAGCCGCAGATCAGAGTCTCCTGGAACTGATTAAAATGACAGATTCCAAGGCCTCACCCCAGGCCCCAGGTAGAGTTTTCTAGGGAGCAGCCACAGGGATCTGTTTGGGGTTTTTTGTTTTGTGTTTTTCTTAAATTCTGAGTGACTCTGATGTTCAACCAGGATTGAGAACCACTGGGCTATAGTTCAGATTCCCTTTATATTAAGAGACCAGCCCTGTTTCTGACCTTAGGCTGCCACAGTGGATATTGCTACTCAATCTGCCCACCAGAGCATCACGTCTAGAAGGCTAAAGAGAAGATCTGGAGCTGCCTTAGAGCACAGATACGTGAGGTCCAGCGGCACCTTCTGAGCGAGCCGGCCCTCCACCCGACTCGCCACAAACTCCCTGGCGGACGAAGACGGCCCAGGTTCCCCCGTTCCCTGAGGGACACCAGCAGTACAGAAGGGAAACGTGGGTCCACTCCATAGCTTGCCCAGGCAACCCTGTCGGCAGAGCCCCTTTTAGGCCTGCCCACCGCTTGCATCCACACCTTTGAGCCCTCGGGCCCGCAGGGTCTACATGCAGGGCCTCCTCAGTGCCTGCCCACGGGGAGGTGCCCACAGCTGTGGACGGACAAGCATGTCTCATGTGAGAGCAGTGGGTGCCACCTCCCCAGGACCTGGTGGGAACTTAAAGATCTATGTCCAAACTATAAAAACCAGGATCAGAAATTCCATTCCAAATGTGGACAAAGCTTTCGAGTTTGGCATGGACAGTACTTAGTGCTGACCCCTGAGGCACGATTCACTGAACCCCCATTTGACCTGGCACTGTCCTGGGCACCAAGGAGTATGTCCCCTGTTGGAAAAGCCAGCCTCTGACCTAAAGTGCTAACAGCCAGGGGGTTCTGGGGACCAGGGTTCCGTCCTCACCCCCGAAGTTCTGGATTGCCCAAGATGGCTGGCTCCTCCACCCTCGGCCTCGGTGTCCTCACTCAGGCAGGGGGTGGCCCAAGGTAACTGACCGTTGTCTACTCCTTCCACTAAAGCAACGGCTAAAGAGGTTCCATGGTGACCAACACCACAGGAATGAAGAAAGGTGACAGAAGGGACTCAGGTTTCAGGTGGAAAGGAAACAAACATGGACTCTCCCAGGAAAGAATGTCGGCCCCAAAGACAAAGTCCCAACCGCCCTGTGCCTTGCACAGCCCGCAGGGAGCCAGTGCCCCACTCCAGGTCCACCTTGCTCCCAAGGGAGCTGGGCAGAGTCTGGTCCTCCCATGAATAGCCCTCGGCAGGAGGGCCAGCATCTGAGTAGGGAGGAGAGATCAGAGCAGGGGGACTGGGGAGGGGGTCGTCTCCCAATCCTGGGATGTGGGTTCCATTAAGTCAGAGAGCGCATCTGCGCAGATGTGTTTGGTGGGAACAATAGTGCCATGTCCAGGCGAGGAGAGAGAGAGAGGAAGGCAAAACGGCCGAGTTACCACACCTAGTGATTGAACCCAAAATATGTGCCCCACTGAAATACTCTCTGAAGAGGGGCCCCGGGTGTAGGCAGCCCTCCCACCCCACAGACCTGCCCCAGCCTGCCCCTGAACGCCCACCTCGGGACACCTGGAACTCTGCTTTGAGGTTGACACAGCTAGGTTGGAACCCTGCCCTGCCCCTCTTTTTTTTTTTTTTTTTTTTTTTTTTGCAGTACGCGGGCCTCTCACTGTTGTGGCCTCTCCTGTTGCGGAGCACAGGCTCCGGA
>NW_006798707.1:2803902-2815697 GCF_000442215.2 Lipotes vexillifer | reverse complement strand
ACTAAGGAATAAAAATTCCAACTATGAGGTACTGCCAGGAAACTTTTCTTTAGTTTTTTTTTTTTTTTTTTTTAATATTTATTTATTTATTTATCTGGTTGCACTGGGTCTTAGTTGTGGCAGGCGGGCTCCTTAGTTGTGGCACGTGTGCTCCTTAGGGCACGGGCATGGGCCAGGGGTCACCGTGGGCAGGCGGGGGGCAGCCGAGGGGCAGCCAAGGGGAGTCCAGAGGGAGCGGGCAGGAGGGCTGTGACACCATCCATGAAGTAGGAGGTAAGACCACCGAGCGTGAGAGCAGTGAAACTCTGGAATATGGTGTATTCTGACCCCAGAAAGAAAAATCCTGTTCCTTTTCCCACCCACACCCCAGTCGGAGGCGGTCCATCTTTGTTAGCCTGAGGCAGAGCCGATTTCCACAACGACTCTCAACTTCCAAATGAGGACTCAGCCACTGGTCCCAAGAGCCTCCTCCACCCAGAACCAGGAGACTGAGGCCCGCACCCGCCAGCCCCTCTGTGAGAGGCATCCAAGGGCACCCCTCCTCCCCGCCAGTGGCTCCAGCCGTGACTGGCACATGGGCCAGCAGGAAGGCAGTGCACAGACGAGACTCACCCTCACCGTAACTGCTCCTTTCCTAGGCCCCTTAACCAGCTCTGGAGCTACGCCCACTGGCCCCCCTGCCGTCATGGGATCAGGTGGGATCAGTACTCCTGCAACCCTTCTGTCCTCCAGACAGTATCAGGTGTAGGTCAGCTAAGCAGGCCCATGGTAATTTAAAGAAATGCAGACGGAGGCTGAACACAGTACCTGGCACATAGTAATAACTCTCAATAACAGCTTGTAGCATGAATGAATGAATGAAGAAAGCAAAATTAAAGCACATCTTGACACACAGTCTTGTTGAGAAGAAACTAACTGAAGGAAAGTAACGTTTCTTATTTCCGTGCTGCTGTGTACCAGGAACTGGGCTATGTGGTGCTAAATATTACGCCACTTAAATTTTGAATCAAGTAACAAGGCAGATATTCTTGTCCTCATTTTCTAGATAAGAAGACTGAGGCTCAGAGAGGTTAAGTAACTAGATCAAGGCCACAGAGCGACTGAGTGGAAACATTAGGGCTGATGCCCTCTGCTCTCGGAGGTACTGGAACACGGTACTCCAGAGCGGACACTTAGGAGTCTACAGACTTGGATTAAATTCCACCCCCCGCTAGCTGTGTGACTTCACACGGCTAAACTTCTCTGAGCACGCAGCACGTGACTAAACTTCCCCTGACCCTCCATTTAACTGTAATGAAAGTCACACTGTCTGCCACACAAACTTATTGAGAGTATTCAATAAAATAGGACAAGCACTTAATACTGTGTCTGGCCCCTAGCAAGCACTCGATAAACAGCGGCTATTAATAATATTGTTTGTTTAATAACAATTTTACTGCACGTGTTCAGATGTTCAAGGAGAGGGAAATGTCCTTTTTGAAAGTCTCCTAGGTGAGAAGAGGCCTGGCTAAGGCTGGGTGGCAAAGATGTCCTTCCGTTGCATGAGTCCCCTGGGTAAGCAGGAGGCAGCAGGCACGCCGGGGTGGGACAGGCCTGCATCTCAGGGACCTCCCGGGACAGGGTGGATCTCATGGTCAAGAGCCCAAAGCAGTGCTTCTCAACCATTTTCATGCCCGGCACAGCTGAGGGACGTGGTCTGCAGTTTGTAAAATCTCAGTGTGTGTTCTGGAGGGCTGGGTGGACTAGAGAGGAAGGGGACAGCTGCATAATGTCTAGGTCTGTGACATGTGGGACAGCCTCCCACATGCTCCCCTGGAATTCTGATATGAGAACCCCTGGTTTCAAAGATACGAGGAACCTACGTATGAGAGGAAGTTTTATTTAAACTGTGTTTGAAAACTAACGAAGGTAGGAGAGAAGCAGAGCTGCCCTGTTTGATTGTTCAGGTTGGGCACTGCACAAGGGCATCATAATTAAGGGGACACCATTCACACTGCAGATTTGTATATTTATTATAGCTCTTCTCTGATGAATAAAAGTAAAATGTCTTAAGAGAGAGGCATCTTTTTCTAACTCACACAAAAGCACCATATGAGCAAGCGGCAGCCCTAGTGACAATGGGTACGTAACATATCTATAAATTTACAAAGCCCAAAATCTTCTGAGCCTTCCCCCACTCTTGTACATCATGTTGATGCAAATATAAATTAGAGATCAGAAACTGTGTTGGCAATTTAATGAAGTTTCACATCGTGGGAACAGGATGTGCCTTTACCTGCTTCTCCTGCCACTAAATTTCAAGGTGCAAAGGATCTCGGAGGTCAGCTAGCCTCCTGGCTGGTAGAAGAGGGGCTCATGAGAGGCTGCATGACAAACCCAGGAATGTCAAGAGCCAGTGCCTACCAGGGCCCCGCATCCCTGCAGGCATCATACTAGCCACCAGCTGGCAAGGCCCTGAACAGGGCTAGGAAGAAAGCTTCCTTCTCCAAAACAACAACTTCCCTGTAAGAAGCTCAGAAGACTTCACAGCACCAGCTCTGTCTTTCTCTCAGTGGCCCCAGGAGAAGGCCAACGCTCCTTGACCAAGAGCTGGAACCTTACACTTGCCTCTCCAGGGCATATGCCAGGTTTTGCCTGAGAAATTGAAATGGCTTCTGTGGAAGGCTGTTGTTTTTTTCTGTCCTTGTTTAATTGAAGGGAAATCCAAAGCCCAGGAAGGGATGTGAGTGGGGCCGAGAGCAAGAGGTTTTGAAGCAGAGACCAAGTGGAAATCTCAGACCTCCAGACAGCTGCTCTGGAGCCCAGGTCTGCAGCTCAAAGATCGATGACAGAGAAATGTTGTGGATGAGTGATCGGTCCCCCAAGAAGGAGAGTGGGAGGGTGGGGACAGAGGGGCAGGAGGACAGAGGGGAAAATGGAGGTCAGTAAACTGAGCAGAGTGAGGGGGCTAAGAAAGGGACCAGGGGAAAAAGGGCACCAAAAAGGGAGGAAAGTGGGGAGGAAGAAAGGCGAGGGTAGGTGCTCATTTCCTAATCATCACGGAAATGCAAATTAAAGTCAGAATGAGAGGCTACCACCAGTCTGCAGAGGTTGGCAAAAATTAAGATTATAGACTACCAAGTGTTGATGAGATGCAGAGTACGTGTGGCTGGTGAGGTGCAAATGGGCCGACCACTTGGGAAAGACCCTATGCCCAGCAATTCTACCCCTAGGTATCTACCCTAGAGAAAATCTTGTATGTGTGAACTCAGCAGAAGTAGGAGGATGTTCATAGCGGTTCTGTTGATATGGACAAAATGTGGAAATAATCCCAATGCCCAACAGGAAAATGGAGACATAAGTTATGGTGTATTCGTGCCATGGAATATTCCAGGGCAATGGAAATGAACAGACCAGTGCTCTACTCAACACCACGGATGACTCCACAGCATAATGTTTAGTGAAAGGAGCTTAAACACGGAGGACTCTGTGGAGTGTGACTCTGTCTAGAGAAAGTTCAAAGGAAGACAAAAAGAGCATTTAGAAACGCATACATGGGTGGGAAAGCCTTATCGAAAAGCAAGGAAAAATGAGGATGCGATTGGCCCTGCGGGGAGGGAGACAGCTGTGCTAAGGAAGGGGCCCACGATGGGGTTGGTTCTGGGATGCTGCCAGGGTGTCTATTTCTTGACCTGGTGGTGGCCGCTACACAGACATTCGCTCTTCTTTAAACTGTTTTTGAGTTTTATATAGTCTTCTGTTTGCAAGAAGTTGAGCATCAAATAATCAATTTCCAAGTATGCAGACTGGTGAAGAGAGTCTGGTGCCTCTGAGGTGACCCTGGGGGCAAAGGGAGGCCTTCAGACGTAGGACTCTCCGCAGCTCAGCTTGACGTCTCCCCATGTCTTGCTTCCACTGCGTCCTCTTTCTTCAAATCTGCTAGACCAAGGCTCCAGGGGCTGAAACAGAGCCAGTCCTGGGAAGCAGTCAGCCTGGGGTGGGAAAGGCTACAGGCCCTGTCCTGCCAGGACGTGGTGGAGAGCAGGGAGGGGCTTGCTGGGCTCAGGGCCAGCCCGGTTACCTGCCCCTGCCCACCCATCTGGGTCCGGCGCTCTGTGTGCTCCACTCCTTACATGCAGCCCCCAGGGAGGCATTATTTAACGCCCCCACTTCACAGGTGAGAACACTGAGACTCAGGGAGGAAAGAGCTCAAGTCCACACAGCAGGGAAAAGGTGGAGCCAGAATTCAAACCCAGAGCAGAGCCCCTCCAAGGCTTGCGTTTCACACGAGCTCCCCGCACCCCTCAGCTTTCCCCACGGCCTGCACGTCCACCCACGTCCCCCACCAGGGAGCCTCGGCTGGGTGGGCACCTGAGCCATGTGGCATTACCCCAAACAGAGAGCTCTGACAGAGGCCGTGGCCGGGCAGGGGACAGCCCAGGACAGCCCCTCCTTCCGCGGCTCTCTGCTCGGAGAGCAGCAGTCCAACCACCTCTTCCAGAGTTGGCACAGCAAGGCCCAGAGAGAGGAAGGGGCCTCCTGGCAGTGACTCAGCCTCCATCATGGCTTGATGTCCCTGCCCTCACCGCACCTCGGTCCTTGCTCCAGACCAGCTCCTGGACACCCCTCCAAGGACCTCAGGCATCCTGACTCACCTTCCCATCCCATCCCATCCACGCACCAGCAGCCTTGTGGACACATCACCTCTCACCTCTCTGTCCAGAGGCCAAAGCCCTGTCACTGGAGGAATCCAGGTTCCATGGTCTCTCCACAGACGATGCTGCCTGTGGGTCCAGGGAAGCAAAGACGAGGCGGCCGCACTCCTGGCCTGCCCTGGCCCCGGCCCAGCCTTGCAGCCCTGGGCTGCAGGCGTCCTGTCTGGGCGGGTGCTGGGGGCGGCCACTGGCCCTGCTGCTGGCACTCTCCTGCTCACCACCAGGCTATCCTTGAACAAACGAGGCTGCGTAGCAACAACAGCTCCCTGTGTGAGGGAGAGAGGGAGCCAGGAGACGTTTCTCCACAGCCTCGTTTCCTCCAGGGCTGGGCCCTCCCAAGTGGCCAGCCTGTCCTGTGGGCTGCCAGAGAGAGAGAACGCCTGGCAGCCAAAGCAAGGGCCAGCACAGCAGGCTTGGGCAGGGATGCCATTGGCATATACTCCTGGTTTTGCTGCAGTTGGCCTCTGGGTCCTATTCTGGTTCAGCTCTCAAGCTGCTTCTAGAGGCTGAAGGGCAGGTAGTATAAACATCCAGGCCTTGGCAGCAGGCAGGGCTGGGTATGAATCCTGATCCTGCATCTTCCAGCTGTGTGACCTCTGGCCAGTACGTAACCCTTCTTAGCCTCAGTTTCCTCATCTATAAAATGGGGATAGTAATAGTACTGACTTGATAGAGTTGCTGTAAGAATTAAATAGGTGGCTGTAACACCTTGTGATTCTATCTAGCCCATCAGAGGCCCTCCATCACTGTTCATGTCCTTCCCCAGAAATACTTGCATAGCAGGAAGCCTATATGGCCTCCTCCCAAACCAGATTCCACGGCCCCAACTTTTGGAAAGCGTGAACCCTAGCAGCCCATGTGTGTTTCCTCACTGAGCCCAGGCACTTGGACAGAAATCTCAGGCTGGCATCTCCCACCCCTCACCCTACTCCCTTCTCACCTTCACCATCCAAGGGGCACAGGGGGAGCCGAGCCTCTCTGATTTTACACAGCTGTGCGAAGAGCCACTTGCCCAAAGACACTAAGAATCTTTGCAGGCAGATCCCCCCACGTTCTTTACAGAGGAATAGGCAGGCGATGAAATACAGAGCAGAGGGAGCTGGCTGTTCACACATCCAGGAGGCCTGGCCGGCTGAATGACACATGCCCAGGGCTTGCCGGCTGAACCCGCTGCCAGCCTCCCCAGCACCTGCCTGGGGTTCTCTCCTCTCCTCTGAGACACCACTGCAGCCGGGCCAGGGGGGACCTCTCCTGACGAGCAGTTGGAATTAACCGAGCTCAGGAGGGGCCGAGGGGGGCCAGGCGGTGAGCACGGGGAGCAAGACCCTCCACGGCAGGCACTGGCCCCGAGCAAGAAGCCCACTGGGCTCCGTGAGGAGGCTGCCTTCACTACAGCCCCTCAGGAAGCAAGCCGGCAAGTGGAAGCGAGCTCCTGAACTCCCTCCAACAGAGGCCCCCAAAAGGAGACGCTCCCCCAAACCAGGGCCCGTGGCTGCAAGGGGTGGGGAGAGGCTTCCTCGTGCTTTGCTTTGGATTCCCCCTGTGAGGTTGGAAGGTACGAAGAAACTCAGGTATGAAGAAACCTGGGCTTACAGACGGGGAAACTGAGGCCCGGCATGGTAAGCCCTTGCCCGAGTCCCGCAGCTTGTAAGTGAGAACAAGTCATCAGAGGGAATGCCAGACAGGACTGGGACAGGACAAGGACAGGCTCTGTGTCCCTCAGCTCCACCCGGGGCGGGCGGAGGGGCTGTACCTCCCCCTAAACCCATCCTCACATCACAGAGAGAGTCAGAGCTTCTGAAATACAGACCCGATGGTCGTGCCCAGCTGCACACCCCTCGTGGCTCCTAGTGTCCTTGGGGTAAAGGCCACACTCAATACCACAGCCAACAAGCCCCTCCAACCTGGCCCCTGCTCTGTCCTTCAGAAGCACCTCCCTCCCTTCAGTAGCCACCATGACCCCTGCTGGAAACACGGGAGAGACCAGTCTGCCCTCAGGGGCTGAGTGACAGAGACCCAACAGGTGACCACCTCTGCACCCCTGCATTACCTGTAATAAGGGAGGCGCCCTTTGCGCAGCCCTTGGAAACCATAGCTCCGAGGCCACACTGGATCCAAGGCAGCCACCGTGTGACTGCAGGTGAGGAACATGCTCTCAGATCCCCCAGAGCCCCACGTGCCAAGCAGGGAGGCAGGCAGCTCCCCTCGCTTCCTGGGGGGTGTGAGCGACCGCGGGAAGCTCTCCGCACCCCACCTGGCATAGAGCAGGCACTCGACCGGGTCACATGCTCACCATCGCTGTGACAATGTGATGATGAGAGGGAGCTGGGGCCATGAGGTACGGCGTCAACCTGAAACCTGACAGCCTGACG
This sequence comes from Lipotes vexillifer, assembly GCF_000442215.2. Taxonomy (NCBI): domain Eukaryota; kingdom Metazoa; phylum Chordata; class Mammalia; order Artiodactyla; family Lipotidae; genus Lipotes; species Lipotes vexillifer. The sequence goes on along the minus strand of NW_006798707.1, from coordinate 2,808,631 downwards.
GGTAAGGAGCTGGCTGGGTGACAGCAGGGGTACGAAAGGGCCTGATCTCCAAGCCTGGGGCCCCTGTGAGTCCGGGGAGTTGGGAGGTGGGAGACGCAGAAGTGCCATCTGGAAGCTTTCTGGTGACTCAGTTGAAAAGAACACAGAAGAAAGGGACTCTGATCTCCTGGTCCCAGGGAGTTGTTGGTATTTCCAGTTTAAACACTCACTTTCGTACCTAATTTTAGCTTCTTTCTTAAAGAAGCCCCCAAACTGTTCAAGCTTCAAGCCTCACAAAAGCAGGCAGACTCTCCAGAGAGGCCTGCTAGCAAGGGAGGAGGCTCTGGAGGAATTCCAGGGGGTGGGAGCCTGCAGGGAAGGGGTGGAGGGAGGAGAGACCAGATCACAGGGCCTTCGAAGCCACCTTAAAGTGTGTGCGCTCACAGGACCCACACATGTGGCCCTTAGGCTTCTGGGTACCCAAGAAATAGCTGCACCTGGATAGCACCGGCCCCCCAAAACACACACACATATGCTTGTCTGCCTGGTGGATCACTAATCATCTTTAAAGACACAGCTCGTGATGGGATGAACTGAATCTCCTAAAAATTCATATGTTGAAGTCCTAGCCCCCAGTAACTCAGACTGAAACCTTATTTGGGAATAAGGTTATTACAGATGTAATTAGCTAACCTAAGAGGTGGACCCCTAATCCAGTATGACTGGTGTCCTTATAAAAAGGGGAAACTTGGAAAAACACACACACACACACACACACACACACACACACACACACACATAGGGAAACTGCCATGTGAAGATTGGAGTTATGCTGCCACAACCAAGCAACTACCGGAATCCAGGAGCGAGGGCTGAGATGTCCTTCCCTAGCACCTTCAGAGGGAGCATGGCCCTGCCAGCAGTTTGATTTTAGACTTATGGCCTCCAGCACTGAGAGACAATACATTTCTGTTGTTCTGAGCCGCCCAGCATGTGGCGCTTTATGACAGCAGGCCCAGGAAACTAACACAGAGCTCAAACATCCTCTCCTAAAGGAAGCCTCCCCTACGCTCCCTGCAAAGGTTTGAGTGCAGCCTGTCTCCCGCTCCCCTCCAGGACCGCTCTCCCTCCCATCACCCGGCTCTGTGCTGATCAGCAGTCGGAGGCCCACCTCTCTGGGCTACATGAACAGACCCTCCTGCCCTCTGGCTCCCTTGGGATTGGCCAATAGAGGCGAGAGAAGAGAGACTGGGGTTTTATTCCCCCCACTTCCTCCACACAGTCCTGCTGGGCTGGCTGCACCCCTCACCTGAAGGTCACAGCTCTTCACATGAAGGTCATGGCTCCTGATAGGCAGCCCTCTTCGTTTCTGAGGACCTATAACTACCCCTTTCAAGCCTACGGGTGATGGAGGTGCCCAGCATGACCAGCCGGCTGCTGCACTGCCCCCGTGGTTTCTCCACCTCCTGCCCTCATGATGCTTTCCTCTAATCACCCCCAGTACGAGGATGCTTCTGTCTCTGGCCAGTCCCCGCGTTCCTGTCATCACACTGACTCTCTGCTGAGCTTGATGACTCCGTGTCTGTGTCCCTCCACATTCTGCGAGTTCCCTGAAAACAAGGACTGTGAGTGATTATTTACACACACCCAGCACGGGGCACAAGGCCCAGCCCGCCCAGAGGCACTGAATGAGCACTTGACATGAATGAATTAAATGGACTAACCGACTGTGCAGAATCACAAGCCAGGAGGAGAGCTCCTGGAAACAGCAGATGAGTCGGCCCCACCACATCCACAGAGGACTGCCCTCGCCTGCCCAGAAAGCAGCTCAAGAAGATCTCAAAAACGGATACTCTGTCATTTTCTCTGCTGATAAATTTGGCCAATGGAAGACAACTACATGTTGACCCTATTCCCTCAATAAAAATTTCACTGACGTTCCTCTAGGCCCTTGTTGATCTGTAACATGAATTAAACTGCTTCTGTGTCCAGCAGTGTCAAGGACTATATGTCCTGAGCACACTTTCCATTGTAAAGTATCTGGATGTCCTGGTTTAAATATACAAAGAGGCTTCTAAATACATAGCTGGACTCCTTGCAGGGGCTTCACCGAGGGGTGCAGCTGCCCACACTCTTCCTCACTCCTGGCCTTTGCTCATGCTGTTCCTTCCACCTGGAAGGTCCTTCCCACCCCTTTACATACACATATTGTCCCTGGCCAGGTCCTGTTCTCCTTTGGGGAACCCTCCCTGACTCTCCAGGGTCTCCTCTGCTTCTCTAGCCCCATGATAGCTCCACTCAGCACACTGAGCCATAACTGTCCACCCCAGCCCGGCCCCCAGCATGCGTGCACACACACACACACACACACACACACACACACACTCTCTCTCTCTCTAGGCTGTGAGCTCCTTGAGGGCAGGGTCCAGGTCTTTAGATACCCTAGAACCAGCTCCAGCCAGAGTGCACAGCAGACACTCAGCACCCATGGTGGGAGTAACAGTATGAAGGAGAAGAGATGGTTAGGGACACAGAGTTCCCTTTCCCTGCAATGTTCACTGCTCTTCCCTGGAGCAGACATTGGGACTGTTATCTCCAGGCTACAGACCAGTCTGGGCACCACACACTGGAGGGTGGATGGGGGCGGGGGGATTCTAACCTCTTGGCTGGCATTGTCCCATTAAAAACCAGCACTGTCCTAGCCACACAGGAGGTTAGGTCACATGGAACACGTGGGACAAGGCCCCCATGGTGGGGGCCCTGGGAGGAGAATGCCAGGCTCCACTTGTAAAGTGAATTAACCTTCTTCTATTTCCAGCAATAAAAAGGACTAGATGCCCTGAATACACTTCCCATTGCAAAGTATCTGGACGTCCTGGTTCAAATATACAAACAGGCATCTAAATGCATAGCTGGGCTCTGTAGAGACAAGGGCCTCCCCCTGTCTCTGCTTCAGGTCCCCACCTCTCAGGATAAAGTGAGTCCAGACCAACAATGACTAGCATGTGACTGAGCCAAGGGTTCCAGATAAGGAGACCAGGGAGTTAGTCCCAGTCCTGACTGTGTCATCAACTTTCCTGTGTGACTCCTGTCCTCCCCAGGCTTCCAAACTATCAGTTGTGAAACAAGGGGATCAGACACTGGATGACCTCCAGGTCTCTCCCTCTCTGACACCCTGTATTCTGGGTCCCGCCCCAGGTTGAGGAGAAGGGCTGGAGGCTCCCTCCCCTCCACATGCCACACACTCCCACACAGAGGAACAGAACAGCAGAGGCAAGTTGGCACTGTTTCTAGACTGACACTTGGGCTGACTCATCCTCCCAAAATATCACTTTTGTTCCATCTTACCCCAGCCCACCCCTCAGGGCCCAGCCTGTGCGAACCTGGGAGGCCCTGACCACCACAGCCTGGGTGGGGGTGGTCAGACACTGCCGAGGGCACAGAACAGGCCCCACCCAATCGGCATCCCCTTCTGGGCTGGCTTGTTTTCTGGGAAGTTCCTGGGAAACTCCAAAAATAATATATGCAACCCAAGCCTCAGGGTCAGAGAGAGGACCGAGCCAAGCCCTTCCTATTACAGATGAGGGAAGATGAGGGAAACTGAGGCCCAGAGGGTCACAACAGAAATCAGTGGTAATGACAGGACATGGACCAAGGCCTTCTGATTACGCTGCCATGGGAAGGGGCATGAGGGAGGATCTGTTCCTTCAACAACAGATGGATGGATGGATAGATGGATGGATGGATGGATGGGTGGGTGGATAGGTGGGCAGAGGAGAGGGAGGAGGGTGGGAAACTGATATGTGAAGGAATGAGTAAATAAATAAATAAAAGAATGAATGTACAGAAAAAGAGATGAAGGGCAGAGGGAGGAAAAGAGTCAATAGGTGAGTGAATAAGTCAGGAACTAACAGGGGAAAAGTATTTGATACATTTTATAAGAACATGCAAAGAAATAAGAAAATTCTTAAAATGCTCTCATATTTCCAGTTTGTGAAAATTTATGGTCACATACTGATGATATATGCACATTTCTGTATGTACGTTTTTCTTTTTAAGTCTCCACCCAGCGGGGTCCAGTGGGGAATGGAATTTCTACCCGTATTCATTGGCAATGAGGCAAGGCATGGCAGTGTGAGGCAGTGCCCTGTTTTTACTGGGATGGTGTGAGTGGGGTCCAGTGAGAAACTGAACATCCATCCCCACCTGGATCTGTGGGCTACACCTAAACAGGGTAACTGCCTGCAAAAAAAAAGAAGATTAAATAGGATCTAGAGTCTCCCAACACAATACCCAGATGTCCAGGATGCAACTGAAAATTACTCATCATACCTAGAACACGGAAAACCTCAACTTAAATGAGAAAAGACAATCAATGATGTAACACCAAGGTGATATAGATTATATAACAAGGATTTTATAGCAGCCATCATAACATGCTTTGATGAGCAATTATGAACATGCTTGAAACATAAAAAAATAAAAAGTCTCAGCAGAGAAACAGAAGATATAAAGAAGAGCCAACTGGAAATTTAGAACTGAAAAATACAACTGAAATAAACAACTCAATGTGAATATGACTATGGCAGAGGAAAGAATCAGTAAACTTAAAGATAGACCAATAGAAATTATCAAATGTGAATGACTGAGAGAAAATAAACTGAAAAGAAATGAACAGAGCTTCAGGGACCTGGGGGATTATAACCAAAGATGTAACATGTGTGCTATTGGGTGAAGAGGAGAAAGAGTG
>NW_006798707.1:2794401-2803369 GCF_000442215.2 Lipotes vexillifer | reverse complement strand
AAGAGTGTGGGGCTAAAAAAGTATTCCAAGAAATAATGGCTGAAAACCTCCCAATTTTAGTGAAAGACATTAATCTACAGATTCAAGAAACTGTAGAGCCAATTCCAAACAAAATAAACCTAAAGAAATCCACTTCAATATGTATCATAAAGTTCAGAAAACGAAAGACAAAGAAACAAAAAAAACTTGAAAGATAAAAAACTGTCAACCCAGAATTCTGTATCCAGCAAAAATATCCCTTGGGAATAAAGATGAAATCAAGACATCCATAGACAAAAGAAACTAAGAGAATCTGTCATCCTCAGATCTACCATAAAAGAATGGCTAAAGGAAATTCTTCAAACAGAAAGGAAATTATAAAAGAGGGAAACTTGAGACGTCAGGAACAATGAAAAACAAGGAAAGAGTAAAAATATGGGTAAATGTAATAAGCTATTCTTTTCCTCCCTGGAGCAGGGAAGGCACATAGGAAGAAACAGTGTCCCAAAGGCTTGGAAATCCCCAGGCAAAGCTCACAATTGGGCCCTATCAAGGGACAAAGTGAAAGAGCATATTTGAGGCATGTTGAGCTACTGCTGAATGCCAGCTAGTGTGCTTGTAAAGGTCCTTTACTGTTTAAGACATTTTGAGGAGAGTTTTCTATCACTTGAAGCTGACAGAATCCTAACTGATAAGGCAACTGGCTTACTGAGGCTTCCTATCCAAAGACCCTGGTACTGAGGAGAATGTAATGACTAAAACAGAAAGCCTCAACCAAGCCTCCTCACTAGGGCGATACCTAATTCAACCCACGTGAACACAAATCACAGCCTTAGTGTGGACCTGTGTGGCATGGACAGGCTAATCAAAGAATATTTCTCCAACACGTAAGAGTTGCTACCCGAGGAGAGAGGCAAGCAGGTGAGAACAGACTTGACCCTTCTGGGCCAGAGACTGGGGGCAGGCACTGTTCAGAAGGAAATGCTCAGTCTGTGTTCATATCTGCTTCTCCTCACCACACCATGGGAAGGATATCAGCAAACCACAGCCCATCTAGAGGAATGGGAACACGACGGTGAGGAGCTCTCGACCACATTACGTAAGCAAGAGAGAAGACGTAGAGGAAAAGGAGTCAGAGGGGAGCATGAGGGCTCCACTGAGCCACTGAAGGGATAAGAAGCCATAATGAACTGGGCTTGGCTCCACAGCTCCATAGGCTGGGACACTACGTTATGGATATACAGGAGGGTGAGCTTCCTAACAGTCAAAAATGGCTCCCATTTTGGGCAGTGAAGCCTCCACCCCTAGGCATATGTGAAGAGAAGGCAGACATCACCCTTCCAGACTGTCCCACCCAGCCTCCCATTCCCCAACCTGTATGGCTGTGAGCATAAATGACACAATCTTGGGCCCATTCAGTTCCACTTGTCCTTCCACTGACCCTCCCCAGGACTGTACTGTGCAGGAAATCACTTCTCTGTTGGCAAGGGCTTTATAGTTAGTAGATGTTGTTTTATAATCATTAGAACCAGGTGGCCTCTATGCTCTGTTAGTCCCCAAACAATGATGAAGACCTTCGCTGATGTATTCCCAGCACCCATGAGAATGCACATCCTGTTTCCAGGCACCTACTGCCCTACCTTAGGTTAACTATAAAATTGTGCAGCTTCTGCATAGTTGTCCACCCAATCCTACCCTGTGAGTAAATTATCCTATAATAAACTGAGCCATCGCTTATATGGAGCTGTCTGCCTCATTTTTCCATCTCAAGATACCCTCCCAGTTCAGTGGGCACTTTTCATTCTTTCCAGCTTCCAACACCAACCCCACTAAAAACACTTAAGTGTTCCTTAAGGCCAACTGAATAAAAAATTTATAATTCAATTCAAATCATATTTTACCTCTTGGGACCATCAAGACAAATCAGATCTCAAGAAAGGTATCCAGATCAGTCAACATGTGGCTCTCCCTTTCCAGCTGGTACCAGAACATCATTACTTCCCTCCAGAAAAGTCATCAGAAGCAGATGAGGAAGAAAGCTCCTGCCCATAAAAAAATACCTCAGAGAAGAATATAATAGCAGCCTTGGGTGAGGAGAGAGAGGGACAGCATCTTCCCGCCACCAGAAAGTCGGTTGAGGATCTCTCCACCTCCACCACCACCAGTCTTTTCTGGCAAAGCTATCAACTACCACAAATGCAAGCTTTTTGAGCAATTCAGCCTCCTCCAGAATATGGCTGATTCCCCAAGCCTCCCACACGGCACCTGAGGAGCCAGGCTTCAGGGGAGTTTTCAAAGGTAGGAAGTCCCGGTCCCGGTTCTGTTGCCCCCAGGCCTGCTGGTCCTCGCAGCCTTGAGCCATCGGCCGGGGCACCCCGGGAGGGAGAGACGAGGAGGAGACACACGCATCCTCTCCAGAGAGACAAGCCAGGGTCGGCCAGAAGGAGAGTCAGGACGGATGGTCCCTGGGCACTGGCTCTGTCTGATGTGGTTGGAAAGAAAAGACTCTTGTTTCTCACTGTTCTTCCGGGTGACAGTTACCATGGATATAAATCAATTTTTGGTGCCTGTCAGTTGCCAGTTGAATATTAAGAGCAAGCTTTCCCTGAACCACTGTCACGCAGAGACACACAAGGGAGATGGCGACTGACGGCGAGCTCAGGTCTGCTGCCTGAGTGGACGCCAGCAGACGCCCGCTCTGGTGAGCCCACCCTGGTTTCTAACATGACACACACGCACGGGCCCATGCAACACGTGCTCCTGTCAGGGGGAAGTAACTGGACATAGATGGATACTGATTAACTCCCTTTACCCCTCATTACCATTCAAGACACCCAGAACTCTAAAGGACACTTTCCCGGAATGCCCCAAGAAAATATCCAAAAATAAGCCCCTGAGAAAGTGCCTTGCAAGGCTCATTTAATAATCAGAGCTACCATTTATTACTGGCCAGTCTAAGCAGTTTATAAATATTAGCTCACTTATCCTCACAACAACATTTGGAGGTAGACACTCTTATTATCCCCACTCTACAGATGAGGAAACTGAGGCTCAGAGAGGTCACCCAGCTAGCAGTGGTAGGACGAGGATGAGAGCCCAGCTTGTCTAGTTCTATAGCAGTTCTACTGTAGCGTCAATTTCTGGGATCCAGACCCAGCCCTGTCCCTGTGGCCTCATGCAAATCCCATCTTCTCATTTCTAAAATAGGAATAAAAATATTCTCGCTGCTTATGTCCTAGGACTGTTATAAGAATAATGTCAAAGGTAATCCAAATTTAGGAAAGAAAAAAAGAAAGGAAATTAACTTTCAGTGATCATCTACTACGTGCCGTGCAGTTACATTTTTACTTACAATGGCTAATCTCTAGTTCTGCAAGAAAGACAAGGAACCTAAGGGGAAAGCCACACGTCAAAGACCTCATAGACAGGAAGCCCAAGACTCTGGATTTGAACAGAGGTCTATCTGGTTCCAAAACTTGTGGTTTTTATGTTTTACTGTTTGTTTGTTTTTGTACACCAAGATGCCATGGGTACAGAAAGAACCCATCAGCATTAATAACCCAGGTCTCCTTGGGACTCTAATCTTCTAACCTCTGCCCCACTGGTGTGGGCATGTCCAGCCTCACTGTCCACAGAAAGGCTGCAGCTTCTGACTTTAGCACTTGGGAAGGTGGCTGCCCTAGGCCAAGACACCTTGCCTCTGAGTCCTCTGAGTTACCCACGGCTGCTCCCCACTGCCAGGCAGTTACAGACCCAATATTCTCACCTTTCAATGGCACTAAACCACAACTGAAGTTCGCGCGGCCAGTCTCAACCCCTGGAGGTGGCCTGCGCACCACAAACCTTGCGAAGTTCCCGTAGCCCAGCTAGATCCCCACAAAACCATCTGTGCACAGAGTATCCTGACGCTTCATCATTCTTGCCTCAAAGAGTGATGGCACATTCTTCTGGTGAGATCAAGGAGCAAATATCCTGCATTCCTCTCATGCTGACCTTCCTGGAGCTCACAGGGCTGCCAGGAGGCGGCCTCATCCATCCCAGAGGCAGGGTGAGGCTGCAGGGGGAGGACCTCTGAAAGGCTGATTGGACCACGGCGGACGCAGTGGCGTTCTAAGGACCGTGTGGGAGACACGGGGGTGCTTCCCCCAGAAGCACATCCAGTGTGCACGCTTTTCTTAGGGTGCCTGTTGTTGGAGGAGGGGGACAAAGGTGTAAAGGACCAAGATGGCCTCACCTCCACCAAAGAGACACACAGAGGAAAAGTGCAGACTCAGGGAGGGGAGGGAAGGGAGAGAGACAGAGAGAGAATATCTGTGACAGCTGAGCACATCTGAGTGTAGAAACCAAGCTGGCCACAGATAGAATTTGCAGTGTTATGGGAAAAAATGACAACTAAACTATTAAAAAAGAGAGACTTTAGCTGTAAAATGTATGAAGATAGAGGGAATAAATTTTCTGAGGGCTGGAGAAGGTGACTGCTTGCACTCTGCTGGCTCTATGGTCTGGAGCTGGCTTTGTAACACCTCCGAGTTTTTTTTACTGAACACCTGTGTGGTTTTGATCACTGGCCACATTACAAATTTTATTTTATTTCATCTTCACAACCACCCTCGGAGTTGTACTTATCTTCATTTTGTGGATGAGGAAATTGCCAGAGGTCACAGAGTAGGTGGTAGGGCTCCTCACCACTCTAACTCCAAAGCTTTTGCCATGCTCAGTTTCCTTATAGGAAAAGACACTCTTTGCTGATCAGTGGTCACCTCTGACAGGGCTAGTGTAGGGCATTTCATGAACAGAGCTACAGATCTTTAATTTGTACTTTTTATTTTTTAGCAGAGTGGCCTATTTGGTTTTTTTCTTTTTAACTTTAAAAGATCCAAATTATTAAACAGTCCAGACTTGGACAAAATTCTTGAAATCTGACAATTCATAAAAAAAGTGTTCTGTCTTTGCCCACTCAAACAGTACATTTGATGACAAGCCCTTTTGGGGCCTAAAGATGTAATGTTGAATCTGCCACTTTTCTTTCTCTTTCCTTCTTTCTCTCTCTCCTCTCTCTCTCTCTCTCTCTCCCTCTCTCTTTTTTTGGTTAAATAAAATTCTTTCTCTTTCAAAATTTTACATTTGCAGACTTGCAGACTTGCTATATATACACACACACACACACACACACACACACACACACACACACACACACATATATGTATATATACATGGGTTTCTTTTACACATGAAATTTTTCAAATCCAGAGTCTTGCAAATGTCTGTGAAACGTAGGAGGCTCTCCTGTAAAACTCATGAGCTGTCATAATGTGGACGAAAAATAGGAGCCTTTTCTCCTGTGTTCTTGGGAACTAGGCAGCCATTATAAACCATCACTGTGATGGGGATAGTATAGTCTTATTTTTGTATTTATAGATACACGTGCACATAGAAAAGTCTGGAAAGGTATATGCTAAACCATTATTTCTGCTTTCTTCAGGATGGAGGGGATTATGGATGATTTTTACTTCAGTTCGTATTTCAAGGTTTTCTGCTATGAACATAGATTATTTATATGCAACTTTAAATTACTATAATAAAGACTGTGTAGTCACACAAAAAAGATCAATAATCAAAAGTTAAATGAGGGCTTCCCTGGTGGCACAGTGGTTGAGAGTCCGCCTGCCGATGCAGGGGACACGGGTTCGTGCCCCGGTCCGGGAAGATCCCACATGCTGCAGAGCAGCTGAGCCCGTGAGCCATGGCCGCTGAGCCTGCGCTCCACAACGGGAGAGGCCACAACAGTGAGAGGCCCGTGTACCGCAAAAAAAAAAAAAAAAAGTTAAATGAGACTTCTCCTTCTGACATGATGTAATAACATAGACCAGATTTACTCTCCCACAATAAACAATTAGAAAACCAGATAAAATATATGAAACAATTATTTTCAGACAATGGACAACAGGTAGCACTGTGATTCCTGAGAGAAAGGAAACAGATGTAGTGAGGCTGGCAGGAATCCTAGCTTTCTGCCTGGAGGCACATTCCAGACCACAGAGTAGGAATGGAGAACCCCAATCCAGCTGTGTTGAGGAGACAGGGATGGGGGTTCAGAGAAGCTGAGACACCTGGAAATTGAAGGACAGAGTTCTGATAGAGAGAGGGAGGGAGAAAAACAGCTCCAAAAATAAAAACCTGACAGGAAATGCCCTTGAGTCTTTACTGAATACAAGATCCTCATACATAGAATGAAATTCCGGGAGGTCAGACAAAGAGCTACCAAGAAACAGTGAGCTGAACAGCTCCCAGAGATTACTTAGCACTTAAGTTCCAACTAACCAGAAAGGAGAGTCCGTGTTGATAACTCAGGGCATTCACTAGGGAACTCAGTAGGGCCATGCATATTTTGATGCATATGGCAAACCCCAGAGCCATCACTAAAGACATAAAACAGAGATGTAGAGCAAATAAGCCAGTAGCGAAGATAAAGAGGAATTTTTTAAATATTCAACCAAAAGTCACAAAAAAGAGGAGGAAAGGGGGAACAAAGAACAAACAGATGAGACAAATAGAAAAATACAGCAAAATGGTACACTTAATCCCAATCATACTGATAAATACATTAAATGTAAATAGTCCAAACATTCAAAAAAAAGAAGAGAGAGTCAGACTGGGTAAAAGCCAGACCCAATTATATGCTGCTTACAAGAGATACACTTTAAAATTTAAAACACAGATTAAAAGTAAAAAGACAGGAAAAGATTTTTGTGCAAACGATAAGCATAAGAAAACTGGAGCGGCTACATTAATATCAGAGGAAGTAGACATGAGGATAAGAGATATTACCCAGTTTAAAGAAGGACGTTTCACAATGACAAAGAGGTCAATTCATCAAGAAGACATAATAATCTTAAATGTGTATGTAACAAATAACAAAGCTCAACATACATGCAGAGAAAATTGGCAGAACTGAAGAAAAACATCAAATCCACATTTATAGTTAATACTTCAATAGACCTCTTTTGATAAATGATAGGATAAGTAGACACAAAAAGTAGAAAACCTGAACAACACTATCAAACAATTTGGCCTAATTGATATTTATAGAACATTCCACCCAACAAGAGCAGATACACATTCTTTTGAAGTGCATAAGAAACATTCACCAAGATAGATCATATAACTGAGCCATAAAACAAGTCTTAATAAGTATTTAAAAATAATTTATAGGGAGGAAGTTCTCTTACCACAACAGTTAGAAATTAACATAAAGATCTTTGGAAAGTCCCCAAATATTTAGAGATTAAAGATCACACTTCTAAATAATCCATGAGTCAAAGGAGAACTCACATATATAGCCAATATTTTATAACAACTTCAAATGGAGTATAGTCTATAAAAATATTGCATCATGCTGTTATACACATGAAACTAATACAATATTGTAAACCAACTATAATTTTTAAAAAGGAGAACTCAAAAGAGAAATTAGAGAATGCTTTGTATTGAACGAAAATGAAAACACAGCCTATCAAAATTTGTTGGATACAGCTAAAGAAGCACTTAGAGGGAAAGTTTAGCTTTCAGTGCTGAACAGGAAACAAATGAAATCTCCATCAACAGAAGGGATAAACAAATCGTGGCATACCCAGACAATGGAATACCACCTGGCAATAAAAGGAACAAACTATGGATACATGCTACAACATTGGTGAATCTCAAAAGCATCGTGTTGAGTATCTTTCACTGGAAACTCAAAATCGAAAGAGTACATGTATTGATTTTATTTATATGAAGCTGTTGGAAAGATAGCTATTCCATAGTGTCAGAAGGCATATCAATGGTTGCCCCAGACTTGTGGGGAGGGGCACATCAGGATTAACTGGGAAGATGCACAAGGAAACTGTTTGCAGTGATGGAAATTTCCTATATCTGGATTGTGTCATGGTTATACAGGTGTAAACTTTTGTTGAAACCCACTGACCTATACACTTAAAATGTTTTTGATTGTAAATTATACCTCGATAAAGTTTTTTTTTTAAACTACTCTCACTAATAGCAGGACAGTGTGTTACGATCTCTCCTCCTGATGGGTTGCAATATGAAATATACAGCATCACCTTTGGTGTCTTATCAAAACTATTAAACCTAAGTCTAATCAAGCCTTAAGATCCATTCTGTTCCATGCCACAGCCACCAGCCACGTGTGGCTATTTAAATATAAGTTAATGGGGCTTCCCTCGCTGGGTGGCATATTGAAAGGCATTCAGAACTCCACAGAGTTTTAAAAGTGGAGCACTTTGTCCAGGCATAGGCCTCAGGCTTAGCTTTTCAGAAAAACAACATCATTGAAACTAAGCCAAAAGGTCTGTCTTCCACCTTATTTAAGGGAGGATTGTATTAGTCAGAGTTCTTCAGAGAAACAGATCCAATAGGATATATATATATATATACATATATAAGTTAATGAATGAAAATTAAATAAAATGTAAAATTCAGTTACTCAGACACACTGGCTACATTTCAAGTGCTCAGTGACCACATGTGGCTAATGACTACCATACTGGACATTACAGTCCATCATCACAGAAAGTTCTATTGGGTAATACTGAGATTTAACATCCAGATTATAGAAAATACAGGGAGAAAGAAATGAGTTAAACCCATAATAGGGAAACAATCAAATCCAACATGTGGCTCATTCTACAAGACAGCTAGCCTGGTCTCTTCAATATGTCAATGCCATAGAAAAAACTAAGGGTGGGGGAGGGGAAGAGGGGGTCTTAGAGCAAGAATAACTAAAGAAGACTCGACAACCAAATCCAACAGGTGCACCTTGACTGTATCCTGGTTTGAGAAAAGCCAACTATAAAATACATTTGGGGAGAGACTTCTCTGGTGGCACAGTGGTTAAGAATCCGCCTGCCAATGCAGCGGACACAGGTTCAATACCTGGTCTGGGAAGATCCCACATGCTGTGGAGCAACTAAGCCCGTGCGCCACAACT
>NW_006798707.1:2767773-2794380 GCF_000442215.2 Lipotes vexillifer | reverse complement strand
TTTGCGGTAGGCAGGCCTCTCACTGTTGTGGCCTCTCCCATTGTGGAGCACAGGCTCTGGACGCGCAGGCTCAGCAGCCATGGCTCACGGTCCCAGCCTCTCCGCAGCATGTGGGATTTTCCCGGACCGGGGCACGAACTTGTGTCCCCTGCATCAGCAGGCGGACTCTCAACCACTGCGCCACCAGGAAGCTCGCCATATCTTTTTATAAGTTTCTTTTTCTGTTTTCAGTCCCTTTGGAGTCTCTTCATCAATCAACAGACCTCCTTCTCTAGTAGCACCTTTTTTTCCACACAAGTCCTGGCTTGGTATATAGTTTGCTAATTACAATACAACCTAAGGATATTTATTAAGCCAAAGTAAAAAAATGTGAAAAATGTACTATATTTATGAATTCATTTGAGTTAACTAGGCACTTGTTCATTTCTCTTTCCTGCACCAAAATCATTCATTATTTTTCCTATAATTATTTATGACTAGTTCTATAAAAAATAACAGAGATAAAAGAAAAAAAATGGTTTTACTAACTCTTCAGACAAATCTCCTTTTCCCCAGTTGTAACTATATCTCTAGCTAAATGCAGACATTCTTAATATTTCAAGAACACGCTGGGTGGCATATTGAAAGGCATTCAGAACTCCACAGAGTTTTAAAAGTGGAGCACTTTGTCCAGGCATAGGCCTCAGGCTTAGCTTTTCAGAAAAACAACATCATTGAAACTAAGCCAAAAGGTCTGTCTTCCACCTTATTTAAGGGAGGATTGTATTAGTCAGAGTTCTTCAGAGAAACAGATCCAATAGGATATATATATATATATACATATATAAGTTAATGAATGAAAATTAAATAAAATGTAAAATTCAGTTACTCAGACACACTGGCTACATTTCAAGTGCTCAGTGACCACATGTGGCTAATGACTACCATACTGGACATTACAGTCCATCATCACAGAAAGTTCTATTGGGTAATACTGAGATTTAACATCCAGATTATAGAAAATACAGGGAGAAAGAAATGAGTTAAACCCATAATAGGGAAACAATCAAATCCAACATGTGGCTCATTCTACAAGACAGCTAGCCTGGTCTCTTCAATATGTCAATGCCATAGAAAAAACTAAGGGTGGGGGAGGGGAAGAGGGGGTCTTAGAGCAAGAATAACTAAAGAAGACTCGACAACCAAATCCAACAGGTGCACCTTGACTGTATCCTGGTTTGAGAAAAGCCAACTATAAAATACATTTGGGGAGAGACTTCTCTGGTGGCACAGTGGTTAAGAATCCGCCTGCCAATGCAGCGGACACAGGTTCAATACCTGGTCTGGGAAGATCCCACATGCTGTGGAGCAACTAAGCCCGTGCGCCACAACTACTGAGCCTGCGCTCTAGAGCCTGCGAGCCACAACTACTGAGCCCACATGCCACAACTACTGAAGCTCATGCGCCTAGAGCCCGTGCTCCGCAACAAGAGAAGCCACCGCAATGAGAAGCCCGTGCACCGCCACGAAGAGTAGCCCCCGTTCACCGCAAGTAGAGAAAGCCCGCGAGCAGCAACTAAGACCCAATGCAGCCCAACATTAATTAAATAATTAATTTTTAAAATAAGAGATTTGGGAAAAATTGAATATGAACTAGATATTAGATGATATTAGGGAATTACTGTTTGAATTTTTTGGTGTAATATGGTATTGTGATTGTGTTAGAGGTCATAATTTTTAGAAAATTCACACTGAAGTATTTAGGAGTAAAGTTGTCATGACATCTCCAATTTACTCTCTAAAAGATCAGCAAAAAAAAGGTGCACACAAACGTAGATGAAGCAAAATATTAACAACGGCTTAACCTAAGTGGTGTGCATAGAGATAATCATACTACTTTTAACTTCTGTATATTGGAAATCTTCATAAGGTGGGAAAAGAAGTTAAGTGAAAAAAAAAATTCTGCCTCCACACTGTCATTGACATAATGTAAAACCATGGTTTTCATGGACAAAGCCTACTGGGAAAATTAATGTAGTTGGTGAACAGTATTGTGATTTTTCTCTGATTCTGACCTTACTGTTATTTACTTCACTTTTGAAATGCAGGGAAACGTGGGTTCTAGCTTCCTATGCTCAGGGACTCTTAAGAGCTGCTGCCGCTGCTTCCCTGTCGGCCAGGCATTTTGTCAGACTGGTGTTTGTAGTCCAGTGCAGGGTGTGGTGGGTCCAGGAGGGATGGAGATAGACCAGTTGCCTGCTCCATGGGTACTGCCCAAACCAGTGTATCTGGAGGTGCCAGCCCACAGCCTAGAGACCCGATCTCCTCTAAACTGGGATTCATTTTCGGTCCCTCTCATGAGGCATGTTGCTGGGCTAGAGACATTCAAGGTTCTCTTTTGGGACCTGGTCACCAGAAAAGAAAGAGAGCTGGAAGCATCTCAAGGTTTCTCTGGGCCAAGCCCAGGGGTGGGGTTCAGAAAACAACCCCCCCCCACCCATCATGGGAGTTTACACAGGAAGAGGTCACAACTAGCAGCTTTTCCTCAAAATGCCTCGTCTGCGATAAGAAAAAATTTGCACAAAGCAAGGCTGACATCTAATGGTCGTTTTTTACATTGACGTCGTCCTTCTAACCTGAGAAAGTAACCAAGGCAACCTGGTGAGGATAGGAGAAAAATGTGATGACAGTACCCAGGTGTTAAGTGCACCCGCTAAACTCAGCAAATTCGAGCAGGAACAAGAAGCAACACACATGTGCTCTGAACTCCAGACACAGCGTGTCTAGTGAGAGAGAAAGGGCCATGTGGGGACACCTGAGAAAAACTTGCCACTTAACTGAATCAAGGACCTCCCCTGTAAGTGTTTGAGTTTTTTAGAGTGTTTTGAGGTGTTTGAGGTTTGAGGGTTTTAGAACACGCCTGTTAAGCATCTATTTGCCACTCACTGTAATCGTTCTTGCTTCCTAGAAGGCCCTCCCTCAAGGCTTGGGTCACTGTACTCAAGTCCTCAATTAGGATCCCTGGCTAGGAGTAGATCAATCTCTCCTTTCTCCTGGCTTCCACGGCACTTCACCTGCGAAAGTAAATGACACTTACTTCATTCTACCTTGTATTCTAATTAGTTGCTTAACTGTATCCTCCTACTCATCCCCAATCCTGCATTATACTTGTCACAGCCCTAACCCCAGGGACATTCCAATGCTGTGTGTCAAATGCAACCAACTGTATGCAAAACACTGAGAATCCAGGTGTGGGAGAAGAGAGGCAAAAAAATTCCTTCCCCATGAAAAGATTCCCACCTATACAGACCCCAGTGCTTCCCCTATCCTGTTGAATTAACACACAAAACCATTCATTCATGAGGTAACAGCCTGGTAAATATGATGTATAAGAATCATGTACTTTGCCGAGGCTGGGATGCTCACAGACTCTTAGAGGAGCAACTATATCATTACTCCCAATGTAATTATCCCAACCTAAGGAGGTCGAAGCAGGAGCCACCATTTCCCAATTCTTAAAAAATAATAATCATTTTATATGCCTATGCAATGAGAAAAGTAAAATTTTTACTTTTCAAATGAGAAAAGCAAATTTTAATGTTATAATATTCCATGATGAAACCTATTCTCTTAATCTGTTGGTTTATCTCAAGCCCAGTCAAAATTCCCATCAGATTTATTTTTAACTTGGGAGAAAATTATTTGAAAGTTCATCTGTAACCTGCTATAGCCCACTGATAGGCAATCTGACAGTAATTACTAAAATTTAAAGTACACATACCCTGTGACCTAGAATTCCCCTTCTCGATACCCACCCTAGGAAGATCCCGGTACACGTGCACCAGTACAGACAAGGTCACTGCCACCTTCTTTATTTTTCTGAGAAATTGGAAACAACCTCAGTGTCTATCAGGGGATGGCTCAACAGCCTAAAACCACTGCAGCGGTTCTCAAAAGGGAGTAGGTTCACAGAACAGCAGCATCAATGCCACCTGGGAATTTGTTAGAAATGCACATTCCCTGCCCTTCCCCACCCCACTGACTTAAAAACTCCAGGGTGGGACCCAGCAATCTGCTTTCACCAGCTGGCCAGCTGATCCTGATGCAGTTTAAAAGAATGAAATAGCTCTATACTACGAACTTGGAAAGCCCTCCAAGATATATTGAGCAATAAAAAGCAAAATTCAAGTTGCAGAATGCTACATACAGTATACCATTTATGTGGGAACAAAGAAACTACTTATTTCCTAAGAGCACATCTGTAGATATGCAAATGCATAGAGAAAGGTTTGGAGAGATCCAGAATCTAAAATAACAGTGGTTACCTCTGTATATAAACCATTGCAAGTGGGGAGAGAAGGGGTTCCGAGGTGGTGGGCAAAGGGCTCACCGGGGGGATTAATACTCAGACCTCCTCTCCTCCCACCCTCCCATCACTTGCCAGTACCACCCACTTGGCTGACCCTCCCAGAAGCCAGGAAAGGGAGCTGGGCTGATGCAGTTTGTAAAACTCAACCACCCAGAGCGAAGAGCAGACGGAGAAAAGGTGGAGAGCGGATCTGGAGAGGCAGAGAATATCCAGCTCTCCTGAGAATCAGCAAGTGGCTGGATTATAGCATCGTAGGCTTGGACTCGTAAGGCAGACAGAGAGAACTCTGAGGCAATAGAGGGCAGCAGAGGGCAGCAAATAAGGGACCACACAAAGGCCCTAGGGTTCTTCCCCAGCTGTTTCCGCTTGTGTACACGGATTCTCTGAAACTGGAATACTACGTTTGTTTTGCTTAAGCTGCATCTAGTAAGTTTTTGTTTCTTACAACCATAGAATCTTTACTATTTTAATAATTGGAAGAATGAAAAGGCAAAAAATATTTAGGAAAATATTTCAAAGAGGTATAAAGATACCAACAACAACAAAATGACTTACAAAGCACGAGAGATCAATAGAATAGAATGGACAGCACTGAAACAGACCTACCATATGACAAAGAAAGTACAAGTCTATGGGATAGGAAAGGAGGGTCTTAGTCTGTTCAGGCTGCTATAACAAACTACCATAGGCTGGGTGGCTTAGACAACAAACGTTCATTTCTCAGTTCTAAAGGCTGAGAAGTCCAAGACCAAGGTGCCGGCAGATCTGGTACCTGGTGAGAATCTGCTTCCTCTTTGCGGATGGCAGCCTTCTCACCATATCCTCACACGGCAGAAAGGAAGCAAGCTCTCTTGTTCCTATTCTTATGAGGGCACCAATCCCATCATGACGGCTCCCTTCTCATGACTTAATTACTTCCCGAAAGCGTCATCTCCAATAACATCACACTGGGGATTAGGGTTTCAACATACGAATTTTAGGGAGACACAAATTCAGTCCACAGTAAACAGTATTCAACAGTGTGGAAAACACTGGTGTGTGCAGGGGAATCCTAGGTTAGAGCCTCATCTCACAGCTATACCAAAAATAATTCCATATGGATGAGAGCAGCAGCTTTCAAGTGTCTTACCCACAGAAACACATGTTACGTTGCAACCTCTAAAACAGTTACCCTTAACTACATGCAATGCACCAATCTTTTCTATAATTACCTTTTCTACTTTGAAAAATGGTGGTTGCAACCTACTTTATTTCACAATGCACTGATACATCACAACCAGTTACTATAGAGGTAAATATAAGAAAAATAACAACATAAAACGACTAGAACAAAATATTATACAAGAATTATCTTCCTAGGGGGAAATTTTTTAAGCTTAAAAATAAGAAAACTATAAAGGAAAATAGTATGATAAAAGGCAAATTGGGAAAAAATATTTGTGCCATCTGTTTGGCAAGAGGTGAGTATCTTTAATATATAAAAAGCCCTTACAGGTAAATAAGACAATCCCTTTAAGCATGGACAAGAACCTGAACCCACAATACTCTTAAGAAATACAAGTGGCAACAAAATTGCTGGTGACCTGAGGTTCATGATGAGGTGGAAACACACTATTTTGTGGGGTTGAAAAATCAACACAACCTTTCTGGAAAAGCGTTTTGGCAAATTTCTTTAGTCTGAAGAGAATATTCATGTATTTAATTAAGTAACACTACTCATGGGAATACCTCATAAGGATACATTTAAAGAAAAATACAAAAGGTAAGAATTTCACCGTAGCACTACTTATAACAAAAAATAGGAGAGTAAGTTCAAGTTTAATAAGGTAGAATACTAAGAACCACAAGCATCCTTATTTCAAGGGATAATTAACAATATTTTATGTGACAAAGAATATTAATATATGATTCCAATTTCATAAGAAAAATGTGTATGCACTCATGCAAAGAGAAAAATATTAAAAGGAGATACACCATAACGTTACAAATGGTTAACCTCTCTTAACATTTTATTTTCCTTCTTTATGCTTTTTGATATGTTCCAAAATATACTCAATGAATGTCATTGCTTGTAAAACAACAGATTTTTTAAATGCGTTACAGAAAAGACTTATGTTCACTTTTTCACCTGTGGAAAAGGGGGACTGTGCTTACCCATAAGGCTCTGTCTGAATTTCTAAAAAATGTCAGAGACAGAAAGAAGTTTCCCTTAAAACTTGCACCCCTCCCCCTCTCCCATACTGGAAAATGCCTAACACGAACTGAGCTTTTGTGTTCAGTGTCCCACAGACACTGCTCCATTCGGTTCTCACAGCATCCTTGCCACAAACAGCATTGTCGTTACTCTCCTGTCACAGACCGAAAAAAGAAATTAAGCAGATTTATCACTGCCATGTTGTAGTTTGGACCCAGAATTGGAGCTTTCGGCCCTAACTTTGGTGTCTCCACAACAGACTGATTGTATTCATATTCGCTCTTTCATTTCCTGAACGTGATCCTTCCACCAAAATCACCAATTAAGAGATTTTGCCAGTTGAACAACCATGGAAATGTACTTAATGCCACAGAACTATACACTTAAAAATGGTTAAAGTGATATGTATATTTTACCATAATAATAAAAAAACATTGGGGGGTGGGGGAGTGCAGACTTTGCCAGGTTGGGGATAATTAACGAAGTCAAAGTTTGGCAGAAAACAGCAAGTTTGTTTCTTAGGTGTAACCATATTTGGTGGTACTCATGGTCCCTGAATCATTAGAATGCACCCTAACTGGCAGTCCTAAGTGGGTACCTGAGGAGACCCAAACACCGGCATTCCACCCACAGTAACAGTCCTGTTAAAAGAAGGGTCAGGGGACTTCCTTGGTGGTCCAGTGGGTATGACTCCACGCTCCCAGTGCAGGGGGCCCGGATTCTATCCCTGGTCGGGGAACTAGATCCCACATGTGTGCCGTGACTAAGAGATTCCACGTGCCGCAAAAAATGAATATAAATAAATAAAAATAAAATAAAGGAGAAGGGTCAGAGCAACATGCAAGGAAGCCAAGAATTCCAACCCCTTTAGTACTGACTACACACTGTCCACTAACCATCCAATTCATGTCTCTATTCCAATTCCCCACTCTGTTGCAAAGATAATCTTCCAGTTATAAAACTGGTTTTTACTGTGTGACTTTCCTGTGCAAAAGGAGACATGTCACCACCCAACATGAACACTGCTCCACTGGAGAGGTGTAGTGTATTTCTATTAATAAATACACCATTTAAATACCAATTTCTCTTGGAAGCCTGGCTGATGCTCTGACTGTATGAAACTATTGATACATCAAGTCTAGGGACAAGGACAAAATGACATTTCTGAACCTGTGGAAGTTGTGGCCCAGTTCTGGACCATCATGCCCGCACAGGGTCAGCTGAGGCAGCCAAGTTGTCTCGGACTTCAGCGGCTGCACTGCCAGACAACTACATCACTTCCCCTCTTTCAAACTAGAACAAAATAAAGTACAAGGCCAAAGGTAAGGTTGTAACAACATGTTTTCCTACATACTTATTTCCATTAGGAAATCCTTTTTAAACTTTAGCATCCAAAAAGAATATTTCCTTGGCCTTTGAGCCACTATTACCTGGAAAGAATATGCCAGGTAATTTTTTAAGTAGTAACTTTCAACTTTTGGATTTTCCATTTGACATCCGTCACCTGCTAAAGTGCGATTTTATAATCACCCTGTTCTCAGAACTATTTTCATATTTTAAAAATTACCCACACATATATGAATATCCATTATAGTGCTGACAAGTACAATTCCATTTTCTCACACCAAGTCAGCCAGCACTGTACAGAAGAGAGCGCGCCACCTACCCTGTGGCTTTCTTCCTTACTGTGTTCCTGTTCAAATGATGCCTGCTAGTCCGTTTACACCGCTGTGGTCTCTCGTTGTGCCGGTTTTGTGATCCAGTGTACAGCTTGGACACGTGACGAGGGCCAGTGCCTAGGTGCCACAAAGGCAGCACAACACTACTGCATTAAGAGGACAAATTTTATGCCTGAGTAGCCTTCCAAGAAAGGATCAACAAGCAGTCACATGAAGGGCATCACAAAAGCCACTGCGGCCTGGAAGGATCCACCAAGTAATATCAATGACAGCTCAAAGAAATTACAGCTGAAGGATGTCGAGAATTAAAAGAAAATGGTAGAGTAAGTAAACCTCAATTTCCCCTACCTCACCTTCCGCCTGTGTGTCCCTTGGGGTTTCTCCTCTCCTCCGACGCTGGGTGCTCTTCCTACGCACATTCACCCCCTGGAGCTCATCCAGTCTTGTGGCTTTACTGACCCTCCATCCAAACTCGCCCCTCAAATCAACTGGGTATGGACTTGCATTCCTAACAGATATCTGTAACTTAGTATGTCCTCAATCCAATTCCTGATCTCCCTCCCCAAAGCTGCTCCACCCACAGCTTCATCCTGGTGCTGCAGCAAGTCACACCCGACTCCTCTTTTCCTCACACCTCTCGGAAACCCAGCTTGCTCTAAACTAGAAACAATCCCTGAAACTAACCAACTATCACCAAGTCCATTACTACTATCCTGGCCTAAGTCCCCATCACCTCTCACTCCGTTCCAGTCACACTGGTCTCCTCTTGTGGTTTCAACACATCACACATGTGCTGGCCTCTGCTCATGCCATTTCCTCTGCCTAGAACACTCTTCCACAGATACCCACTTAGCTAACTTCCTCACCTCCGCCTAGTCTATGTTCAAATCTCATCTTCTCGATAAGCCCTACCCTGATCACATATTTAATTCTGCAACTGCACTCCCTAATCCCAACACCCTTACTCTTTCCCCGCCGGAAGTCACCATCTTCTAACATACTATATAGAATTCATTTACTCCTATACCTTGTAGTTTCCCAACCCCCTTCCTCTTTCCCCGCCGGAAGTCACCATCTTCTAACATACTATATAGAATTCATTTACTCCTATACCTTGTAGTTTATTGCCTCCTTCTGATAGAATGTCAGCTCCTTATTATTCACTGTCATTCACTGTTACTCAGTGATGAATATGTACCAAGCAACTGACTAATCCCTGAGAGAGTAGGCAATCAATATGTTACATGAATGAATGTACATTGTTGAGAATTTACCTCCACAAAAATTTTAACAGCCTTACATATATAGCATCAATGTACCCAAATTATCTCACTACCTAGATCGCTTTTTTTTTCATTTCTTTTTATTATTTCTTTTATTTATTTTGGCTGCATGGGGTCTTGGTTGCAGCATGTGGGATCTTCGTTGAGGCATGCAGGATCTTTTGTTGTGGCATACAGGCTCTTCATTGCTGTGTGCAGCTTTTCTCTTTTCTAGTTGTGGCGCACAGGTTCCAGGGTGCGTGGGCTCTGTAGTTTGCAGCACGCAGGCTCTCTAGTTGAGGCGCACAAGCTCAGTAGTTGTGGCACACGGGCTCAGCGGCCCCGCAGCATATGGGAACCTAGTTCCCCGACCAGGGATCAAACTTGCGTCCTCTGCATTGGAAGGTGGATTCTTTACCACTGTACCACCAGGGAAGTCCCTAGATCCCATTTCTGACCCTCAAACATCCCTCTGCACTAAGGCTTCAAAAATCCCAGACCTGGAGCCTCAACATCTAGTTACATCAAAACATACTCACCTATGCCCAAAAGGAATTTACTTTTACAAATTAACCTCAAATATCGCCACCTATTTAGTACTTGCCAAAAACATTTAAATGAGAATCTAATCATAAGGAAGCAATCCGACAAACCTGGACTGTAGGACATTCTGTAACACAGCTTAATTTATGTGGACTTACTTAAATATCAAAATCATGAAACACACAAACAAGGGGGAATGGGGAATATTCTGGATTAACAAAGCAATGACAGCCAAATATAATATGTGATCCTTGATTTGATCATGAACAGAGGGTTAATTATTAAAAATAAAAAAGCTAGGAAGAAAAATTAACCTCAAAAAAGACACCACCACATACTCAAAACTTTGTTGTCTGGATTAGGAGTGGAATACCCTGAAACTAGAAAAGTCTTTGTAACAAGTTTGTAATTTAACTCTGGATTTGTCTAAAACAAGAAAGAGTAAGCAATTACTACCGTTCTCTAGGTAGAGCCAGGTGCGGGGGAAATCTGACCCAGGCCACAGGACACGGCCTGAGCCATGGGCACGTGCACCCTTGTGACTGCCACCGCAACCTCGGGTGGTGGGAGTGCGGCCCTGCCAGGCGGGGCAAGAAACAACCACTAGCTCCTAACAAAGTTCTTGGTTCCTTCACTTTGTTACAAATGCTAGATTATCCAAAAAGCCCTGAAAGCATTTACCTGTTAATGCTAGTGGAGTAAGATGATTTTTTTTAAACCTTCACACCACAAGCACAAACCTGTGGCTGTGTTCCCCTACATATACCACAAGACAAGCACTGGGTAAAGATGAATATTTATTCACTTTACAAAGAGAATGGTATTAAATTGCCATAAACAGCTCCATTTATAGACAAATATAACTATACATTACACCAGTAGCTGACCCTAACTTTCCCAAGATGCTCTATATGGCTCCAGCTCTATTAGTTGAGCACAGAAATCTGTCTTCCACCGATATCAGAAGTCCCTCGGAGATAACGGTTTTATGTTTTACATATTCACAGGTGGGAAAAATAAACCCATCTCCCCAGCCCTTTCTTAGAGTTGAGCTTCCATCTGCATGTTCCCTAGAGAGCACTAAGCAAATACTGGCTCATTCTTTTAAAAAAACAAAACAAAACAAAAACTTACTGATAATTTGAAAAGGCTTTTGTAGCACACCAAAATACTTCTTTATACATACATAAAAAATCTTGAGTCGGATTTATTTTAAGGTAAACATACCCTAACACTGCCAAGAGTGGGTAATGAAAAGGAACACATTAAATTACGGAATTATAAAAATATTTTCTTTGGAAAAAAATTCCAATAAGGTTATCATTAATATCTAAAACCAAAGAGAAAAAATAAACAACTGTTCTTTGATCCATTAGTAATTTAAATAAAAATGAAAACCTCTTCAAAAGCAGCTGTAACTGAATCTTTTAAAAAGTTGCAGGTAACGAGCACTTCTAAATCTATACACTGATGATTCTTTACAGGCAACTTGCAGTCAAGAAAAATCCTTAATATGGCTAATTCTTTAGTTTTTAAATTATCATAATTTTTCTGTGTTTTAAAAAAATAACTTCACATGACAGCTTAAAAAATAAGTGGTTGTTTTGGGGAAGCACTCCAAATATTCAATCTGACTCAAATCAGATTACCACAGTCAATAGAGAAGCTAGGGATACTGGTGATTTTATTTTTTTTAGTCACAATCATTTTTACTCCAGTCTTTAGTTTATCCCTTCATATTTTATGAAAATGTACCAAATAAAAATTTTTTCACTAGTGCTGCTTCATACCAGGATGTGATGAAAGATACCAACCTGAGATAAGAGCTGACTCCTTCACAAAAGTCCAGTTCTTGACCCTTACATGGGAAATGTCTTTATCTTCGCTTACATCAATTCTTGGCATAACCAATCACACCGGGATATTACATTATAAAAATATACCATATATTGGACACTCATGTCAGTACACTGCAGAAAAGGTATCTATTTGCTGTGTAAAGTTTATTAACATTTGAATGAAACTCTTATTTACACAGTTAAGTCTGGGGTGCTCAAGACAGCAAAGTGGCATGGGAGCCACCATTAGGAATTTGGAAATGTGCAGCGGTCCTTGGCATCTGTCACAGAGACAACCCTCCATAGGAGAACTCGGCAGCAGTGGGTAAGGTGAGCCAGTTTCCATAGTTCATTTGACTTGCTCCTCTCTGTTCATTCTTCTTCACTTTCATTTTCAGGATCTAAATCAGAATCTCCATTTAATTCCTTTTCACTTGCCACATCTCTGTCCTCACCATTTTCTTCATCTTTTTCTTCAGCATCCTCTTCTTCCTCTTCATCAACGTCCTCATCTTTTTCACCTCCTTTCTCTTCCTCATCTTCATCCCAATTATCCTGGTAGAAATGTTAAGCAAGGAAAGCATGATTGAAGGCCTCGTTCTTACAGGGTACAAAGATATGAGGCAGATTTATGTAACAGGAAACAAGTTACTCACATCAGAATCCTTATCTGCTATTTCATCATCAGACTCCTCTTCAGAAGATTCTGTAAGGAGGGGGAAACAAGCTTTAATTTTGTGATGAAAGCAGAGGACATAGCCCAGAAAGCTAAACAGAATCAGATTCCTGAATTTATTTTTAGAAATATATTCAGCTATCATCCAAGAAGGAACATTGTTTATATTCTTATCTGCATAAAAGTACATGTATTATACCATTCCATCAAGATCTCATTGAGCAGGACAAAGTATCAAAACCCTAACAAAATCCCATCTAAAACACTAAGTCATTGTACACTAACTATACTTCAATAAAAAAAAAAAAAAAAAAAAAAAAACTAAGCCGAGGATGTGGAGAAAAGGAACCCCTGTGCACTGCTGATGGGAATGTAAACTGGTTCAGCCACCATGGAAAACAGTGTGAAGACTCCCCAAGAAATTAAAAACAGAATTACCATATGATCCACCAAGTCTACTTCTAAATATATACCAAGGGAAACAAAATCAGGATCTCAGATATAACTGCACTCCCATGTTCGCTGCAGCATTATTTACAATAGTCAAGACAGGGAAACAACCCAAATGTCCACTGATGGAAGAATGGATAAAGAAAATGTGATACACACACACACACACACACACACACACAACACACACACACACACACAAAATGGATTATTAATCAGCCATGCAATAATAGGAACTCCTGCCCTTTGCAACAACATGGATGGACCTTGAGGGCCTTGTGCTAAGTGAAATAAGTCAGACAGAAAAAGGTAAATACTGTATGATCTCACTCACATATAGAATCTACAAAAACGAGATTCAATGATACAGGGAACAGATCGGTGGTTGCCAGAGGTGTCAGACAGGGGTGGAGGAAATGGGTAAAGGTCAAAAGACACCAACTTCCAATTAAAAGATAAGTCAGCCCTGGGTAGTTAATGTACACCATGGTGACCACAGTTAGCAATACTGTAACGTTTATTTGAGAGCTGCTAAGGGAGTCAATCTTAAAAGCTCTCATCACAGGAACAAAAGATCTATAACCGTGTGGTGATGGATGTTAACTAAACATTGTGATGATCAGTTCACAATATATACATATAGGATCATTATGTTGTACCCCCCTAAAACGAGCACAATGTTATATGTCAATTATATCTCAATAAAACCAGGGGAAAAAAAAAAATCACAAAAAGTATAATTAATTAATTCAGGTATGCTTTTATGTCCTTCAGTTATATTTTATAGTTTTCTCTATAAAGGTTTTGTTTCATTTTTTAGAGGTATTTCTAGGTACTTCATAGTTTTGGTTGCTGTGAATGAGATCTTTTGTCCTAAGACATTTCTAACCGGGACATTATGGACATACAATACATTATTGGGACATAACAATGCTACTGATTCCTTTTTGCTAGATCCTGGTATCCAGTAAACTTGCTTATCTGAATATTTCAATGGTGTGACTAGATTATCAAATAATGAGATGTACAAAGACGGAATTTCACTGAATTATTTTTCTATATCTATTAAAGTAACAGACAGTGTTCATAACCTGTTAACATGGTAATAACTACATTAACAGATTTCTTGATGCTAAATCATCTTACAATCTTTAAATAAATTCTACTCGGTAATGACATATTATTTTACTTAAGCACTTCTGTAATCAATCTGCTACTTAGGATATTTGAGGATGGCCTGAGATGTTATTTTCTTGACTATACTTGTCTGGTTTTGACTCATAAGATGTCTAAATTGGTGTATGTGACAAAAATGACTTGTTCCTTAAAGACTGATAAAAGTCACTTATAAAACCTGTGTCTGGTACCCTATGGGGAAAGGTTTTGATTAAATCAACTTAAAGCTATTAGCTTGTTCTAGGTTTCTATTTCTTTTTATTTTTAAGTCAATTTTGGTCATTAAAGTTTCCCAAGAAATTACCTATACCATCTAGGTTTTTTGTATTGGCATAGTTTGTTCATAGTGTTCTTCAAATCTCTTCCATACCTAATGCCCTTTGTTTCTGTATTATATTTGTGCCTTCGCTTTTTTTTACTTAATCACATTTTTGCCAGGTTTGCCACAAGCTTGCCCGTTTTATTAGGGAAGGTGTGTGTCAAAGCATGATCTCACACTGATGTTTTTACAAAGTCACAGAACTGAGTCAATGTGAAAAACTAAATGTTTAGCCTATGCCCCAAGCTTTACCTTCTTCATACACCAACTTTGCCTTCTGGGCAGGACAAGTCGATCCCTTCGTTTTTTCTGATGCTGTAACCTGAAAGATAATCAAGTGCTATTGTGAAGTAGAGTGTAAGTTTACCTCAAGTATCACAACCTTCCCCAACAGTAAACTCATCCTCAACCACTATAACGGATGACCTTAATACGATGTAGATCAAATACAGGGCAAAAGGCATATTCGTCAAATACAAGAAAGAATTACTCTGTAAAAGCTGAAAATACTTTTAAGGTAATCCAATTTCTTTCTGTGACAAAAAGCTGTAGAAATACCCTGTGACTCGTTGTTCATAGCACCACAACCACTCTAACTGTATTAACAACTGAAATATGACGGTGAGAACCTCCGAGTTAAAGATGACACAGGGAGAACTAAGTTAACTTACTGTCAAATACACAGCATTTCCTAGTCAAAAACTAGGTCCTGATTTACCAATTTTTTGCTGAAACAGGGTGCTTTCAACATTCAGGTAAACAATCCTTATTCCTCTCTCCATTCCCATCACATTCAAAAGTTTAGCACAAAACAATCTGATTTACTCACTTGCGTGATTAGAAGGATGAGCTTTCCGTGAAGGTGGGAGAGTTTCTGGAAAGTTTTTACTCTGCTTTCCATTAACTGGTACAGTGTTCCCAGCTGGGGTACCAGGTCAGGCAACTAAGGAACAACAGCAACAAAAAAATGATACTTTGATACTATTATAATAAAACATGGATAACAAATATATAAATCATGCTCAGATATGCCTGAGTATTCTGCCCCCAGCAAATGCTTGCACTTCCAGTGGCAGTGGCTGCTTGTCACACAGCCTAGCAACATCTCAAATTTTCAGAGGCCTTTACTGTCCTAACAGCAAAAATATAATACATTAAAAAAAAAAATAATGATGCAAGGTCAGAAGGAGAAACTGCAAGAAGAGACAAACTGCAGGGTGGGACTTCTTTGTGTTGATCGTATTATTTCAGAGAAGATCAATACAAAGGAGACACTAACTAAAGAGTAACCGCAAGCACATACCTCTGCGCTAAGAAGGGCTTCACTCTGAAACTTCCTCTCTGATGACTATTTACCTCCATTAGGTCCCAGCAGCTAGAGGAAGCTTTTCACAGCTTCCAGAGACCAGCAGGACAAAGTGACAGAATACAAAGCTGACCTTATGGTATTTCAAACATACTTCCTGTTAATTAACCCTCTGAGTTATACTTCAGAAATTAAAGCAGGAAATTATTTTCTTTGTCCCTCCAGAGCTTCAGAAAAAGGGACCCCACTCTTTGCCCTTTAATTAGCCTTTACTTGCCCTCCTTTCTCTGACACAAGAGTAAATAAGAGTGTTTCATTCAAATGTTAAACGTTAAACAGTAAAAATGAGAGTGTTTGTACATTACTAAAGCCCTCATGCCTAGCACAGTCCTTGACTTAGAGAAGGTACTTAAAGATATCTGATAAGGAAGGAAGAAATGCAGGAAAGGTGGGGGGAAAGCACTGTTTTCTGAGGAGAGAAAACTGTTTTAGGCTGGAGTCCACCCTGTACCATACTTCCATGGTCTATTTTGCCCTGACCTAGAATGTTATACGACTACTACTCCAGTAGTTATAACTTAGGGGTTGATTCCAGAAGGGATTTCACTACAAGTTCTCCTAGGGCTCTTTTTGCTTCTAAGCAATTCAATGAGGTCACAAAATGAGTGTCGCCCTATGCTTGTGGTAATCTTTCCATGCCCATCACCACGCCACTCAGACACTGCCCCCAATCCAACTCCCAAGATTTCTGTAAGCAGGGAAACCCAATATGCATTCTTTTTTTTTTTTTTGCGGTGCGCGGGCCTCTCGCTGTTGTGGCCTCTCCCGTTGTGGAGCACAGGCTCCGGACGCACAAGCTCACGGGCCCAGCCACTCCGCGGCACGTGGGATCTTCCCAGACCGCGGCACGAACCTGTGTCCCCTGCATCGGCAGGCGGACTCTCAACCACTGCGGCACCAGGGAAGCCCTCAATATGCATTCTTACTGTTTCCTATCTCTTCCCCGCATTTTAACATCCTGACAGAGATCTCCACAGACATGCAAAGAACGAACTGCCGAACTCAAAACAGGTTAATCAATAGTTTTTCCTATCTCAAACTACCGAAGGAAAAGGATCCTGAGACAGAGAACAAGGGACAGTGATCAGGAAAGAATTGGGTGAAACTGTTAAGAAGGGAAGAGCTGTAGTTTAAGGAGTAATTAAAAATTTTCAACTATCCACTAAAATCTTTCAAGAAAACCTATTTTAAGGTTCTAGATAACCAAATAAAAGAAGAACGAGCCAACTACATAATTTTATTTCTAGCTTAAACTATAATTAAATTGATGATGTGGCAATAACCCAGCTCATATTGTGACATATACAACTGGGTTTTTTTTTGGTGTTGCTTTATGATTTTATGCTCCCTCCCTTCCATCTGTATAGGTAATGAAGAGCTGACAGTAGCCCCAGCAAAATGTCAGGTATTAAGATATTCATTTCATTTTTATCACAAGGTAAAACAGACATGTTAGCATAGATATAAACTTTAAAAAGCTACTAAGCTTTTAGAAGAGGATGGGAGAGATACATACAATGTAAAGGTAATTTTGCTGAAACAGGTATGTATATAGAAAAACACCTTTAGACTAGTATGTAACTTTTCTCCTTTCTGTATTTTTCAAGCTTCTGTACAGAATATATATTACTTTTAAAATGTGGGCCAAAAAAGGGCCAGTTTATAAAAGGTAACAATGATGACAATATGACATTGCACCTGGGGAAAAAACAAATTCTTTAAAAGCAGCAGCTGATGGTTAAAGGGTAGATGGAGAGAAAATGGTTTTGTTAAGCCATCAGTTGATAATCTTTATCAAAGCCAAACTGTTCAGCAACTACAGGTGAAAAGACTTACTGTGGATAAGTAGGATGCATGGATCGTTAACACGCATTTTAGCCACTGAACCATTATAACAGCACTGGAAAAAAAAACACATCAACTACTATTCACAAATTCAAAATTAAATACGATGGAGTTATAAAGATCTAGAAAATGACTCTAATAAATAAACCACTGTGAATATGACAGTCGTCCATTCTTTCACTGGGTCTAGTTGAGGTCTGTGTAATATACTCATCTTTTGAGGAAGGGAGAGGGTAGTAGGATGGACTAGATAACAGGACAAAAATCCCTTCCTCTAAAATAATTCAATTCCAGATATAAAACCTGTGCTTCACTTCGTAATTAGCTGATACCAAGGCAGTAAACTGGGCTCAGCTGACGTTGCATTTTATGCTCATATCTGAGCCCATCATCTACTCATCATCAGGTACAAACAGCAAAAGATTTCCACACCAATATTAAAAGACAAATATAGACCAAAAATGTAAGCCGGGCCTAATTAATGAAATCTTTAGATTTCCTCTGTGAGCTCCAAAGGCTAATGGAGCCTATCACGAAAAAAAATTTAGAAAAGAAAAACTGTATTATAGACTCTGATAATACTATAGTACAAGCTGAGATCTTTGAGATATCAACACCCTGTATAAATATTTAATCATCAAATTAGCAAAAGAGACCCACAAACTTTAGTTATATAAAATCTTTCCTTGCAGTGTCTTAAGCAACTACCAGAGGCTGAGCAAGTTCTACAAATGGCCAATTTTACACATCGTGATTAGGCCTAAATTATTAAATAAGACTAATCCATTAAATGACCTGATATAATAAAGCTGAAAAACCTCAAATTTTCTGAAGGAAGGGAAAAACTGTAATACAATCTGAGAAATAAGAATCATTCAATTTAAAATAAGTGCAGAGAGCAATATCTGACACTTTGAGTTTTATCAGTTAGAATTTGAGGCTACCTACTATGTAATCTCATGCTGCCAGACACTGCTGTTTTTAAACAATCACATTTAAAATATTTATAAAATCAAAGCAGTTTAAGTCGCCTAAACATCTTACCTATTAGGATGTCCTTGTAATCTCTTTGTAAGCTGAGGAGGAGAAAAACAGTATTAGCAACAGTACTTCAGAGGCAGCCAATCTCCATGAGTTCCCATGATAACACATCCATAGGAACAAAGGGAAAGAATGACTGTATTAGGAAATCATTATTCTTAAATTTCCTAACTCCTAAATGTTCAACCAATTTAACATAATCTAGGAATACATTCCCAAAATAAAAATAATTATCTGATAAAAATCCAGGCTAGGGTTTATATGAATGAATATCCAGAACACACACGAAGATGGAAAATAGATTAGTGGTTGCCAGAAACTGGGGGGTAAGGACAAATGGGGAGTGATTAATGGGTACAGGACTTCTTTTTGATGTGGCAATTGCACAATCTGTAATATATTATAAAACACTGAACTGTACACCTTAAAGGTATGTAAATTATATCTCAATTTTTAAAATACTTAGAAAAAAATCTAGGTTAGGCAAATTTTGTCTGAGTAGATCTAGTGATCATCTATCATCAACTCTAAATACCCTGCTTGCTTACATACTGCAAATCCATTTCTCTGAATACTGGATTTTGTCTTTGAGTCATAGCATTAGGACCTTAAAATGAGAAGCATACTCAGTTACCTCTTGCAACAACGGAATGACAGCATGCAGGGGCATTCTTAGTACAGTTCTCTTTATTAGGTTTAAGTTCCTAGTTTGAAGTACTTTCTGTGAGGAAAAAAAAAATGTAAATAAGCATACTAAGAAACTAAGGACACTACAGGGAATACTGTCACTAAAAATTATCTTAAAAACCAAGCAATACTGAACTGTAGCAAATAAAGGTTAGGACTAAATGGAGAATGTTATATTATGTCTTATGGCTATCAGACAAGTACAGTCTTCAAGTATCAGGACATTTACTCCATTAAACAAGTTTCTGCTCCACAAATTCTAAATTCTTATAAGCTAATTTTTGATATAAAACAGAAAAGAACACCTCTCGACATTTAAATACAGGTATATACACCACTTTAGAGAAGTTCTCAAACCTTTGTTTTATGAAACATATCTTGTCATATCAACACAAGAGTGAGCAAAACACACTAAAATCACACTTACAAGGAAACATACCTTTTAAATGTTTTTGATAAAATTTTAAGCCAATCAAAAGATCATATAATGAGTGCTTGAGTCAAAAACTTTAAGGGTGAAATGCAGTCTCCACCCCATGTTGTATGGATAGAAAAGGAGATCGAGCAGATTGGTCCAAATTCTGGCAGGCCTTTCTATTTCTCCAACCCCCACCCAGATGCTTCATCTATAGGAGAGGGTGGGAAATGTGTCCTTTCAGGTTTCAAAATCCAGATACCCCCTTCCTCTGTAATACTTTTAAATATTTATCTTTCAAAAGGGTTTACTACTAGAGGAACTTCCCTAATGGTTGGTGCATGCTATGTTTTGACTGTTGTTGCTATAAAGATCATGTTCAGGATATGAACAGTAGAGGTATTACAGGGCAAAAACACGGAAAGTTCATTTTCAACCTACTTTAATGGTCTTAACATACCCTTTCAAAATTCTCTATGGATTTTATTTGCTTGTAAAAATATCTTTACACCAAACTTCTTAAATCTATCAAGTACTATTTAAAAACTATCACTGACATAATTACAAAGTTTATTATGCAAAAGATTATGTATTTTTATACATAATCACTGGGGAACTGACGGATGGACTGTCCTAATATTGTCATTTTCAAATAATCAGAACACAAGATTCAAAGCAAAGTATGTTGAGAACTTAAACAATAATTCACAAGGTGTCTGATGATACTAAACATCCCTCAAATCAAGTCTTTGTTATAAATCAGTTATCACAAAGTTCCAACGATGTACAAGTTACAGGGAACATCGTCTGAACTAGTCTACAAATACTTTTCTTTTAAAATGAAGTACAGTTGCTTTACAGTGTTGTGTTAGTTTCTGCCGTACCAGGAAGTGAATCAGCTATATGTATACGTATATCCCCTCCGTCTTTGACCTCCCTCCCACCCATCCAGGTCATCACAGAGCACTGAGCTGAGCTCCCTGTGCTTGCTATACAGCAGGTTCCCACTAACTATCAATTTTACACATGGTAGTGGGTATATGTCAATCCTAATCTCCCAATTCATCCCACTCCCCCTTCCCCCGGTGCCCACACATCCATTTTCTATGTCTGCATCTCTTTTTGTTAAGGTACTCAATTTTCACAGCATGTTCACCAAACTATCAGGCTTCACTGTCTTAAATGGCCAAGTAGAATAGTAGCACTTTAGGTCAAGGAATACAATCTTGAACTTGCTGCTGCACATTATTTATACCAAAAGCTTGGTTAAGAAACATAATGTAGGGCTGAAGGTTTGAAAAATACGTGGTTTGTGAAATCCTCCAGTGCTCTAAATGTTAAGTGATCAGACAATTTGTTGTCCAAACTGGGACACTTCTGTGAATGAAAGGAGTCACTATTAGTAATTACACCAAGTTAAGAGGTGTAAACCAAAACTGTCACAGGCAAATAATGGTATGTATGGCCAGCTATTTAGAAGTTATTCCAAACTGCAGGACAGAAAAATGTAACAAGCTCTCAGATAATCCTTATGCTCACTGAAGACAGAGGTTCTATGATAACAATTTTCAAATTAAAAATATGCAAAAAAAAAAAAGTTATCCCAAACCAAGCAAAATGATAATGAATAGAGGAGTTAGCATTATTAACTTCTGCCAAGACTATAAACCACAGCTACAAGTAGCAAGAAGATGATACTGAAGATGGGATTTTTTTTTAAAACTTTACTGTATTATAACTGAAACATAACAGTGCACATTTAAAGTGTACTATTTGATCAGTTTGACATACATATTTACCCATGAAACAAACACTGTAATAAACATTCTATCACCCTCAAGTCTCCTTGGACCCTTTACATTCTATCCTTCCCTTCCACCCCACCGTCCTCAGGCAACCACTGAGCTACATATTGGTTTGCATTTTCTAGAATTGTTCTATAAATGAAATCAAACTGTATGTACTTTTTTGTCTGGCTTCTTTCTCACAGCGTTAAGTTTGAGATTCATTCATGTTGCTGATGAAGCAATATACATTCTTTACATTGCTAGATAACAATTTATCCCTTCATGTGCTCAGGGTTCTCTCCAGTTTGGGGCTATTAAAAATAAGGTTGCCATGACCATTCGTGTACAAGTCTTTGTATGAACATTTGTTTTCAATTCTCTTGGTAAACACCTAAGAGTAGAATGGCAGGATCTTATGGTAGATGTGTCCTTCACTTTTAAGAAATGGCCAAACTGTTCTCCAAAGTAGGCGTACCATTTTACATTCCCCCCAGCAAGATATGAGAGTTCCAGTTACTCCACATCCTCGCCAATAGATGGTACTATCTTTTAAGTTTTAATCAATCTATAATGGGTATGTAGTGTTATCTCACTGTGGTTTTAATTTGCACTTGTGATGATTAATGATGCTATGATACCTTTACATGCACTCACTGGCCACTGGAATTCTTTTATGAAATATGTGTGCACGCATTTACCAAATGTTTTTTATTTGAGTTGAGTCTCACTACTGAGTTAAGAGTTCTTTATCAATTCTGGATATAAATCCTTTGATATATAAGTTGGGTTTTTTTTTCCCCAGCCTGTGGCCTGCCTTTTCATTCTCCTAACAGTGTCATTTCAAGAGAAAAGTTTTTCATTTTTATTAAATCCAAATGACCAATTTTTCCTTAAGTGTTTCATGCTTTTTGTGATGAATCTAAGAAGGCTTTTTCCATGCAAATCTGCATAACATTTTCTCCTATTTTCTTCTAGAAGTTTTGAGGGTTGGTTTATACATTTATGTCTGTGACCTATTTTTATGTAGACTTTTGTGTAAGATGTGAGGAAAGAGTTGAGATGCATTTTTTTCCATATAGATATTCAATTGATTCAACTGTAACTGTTGAAAAGACTTTGCTTTCCCAATTGACTCAACTTAGAAGTACCTTTACTGAAAACCAATTGCATGTGGTCTATTTCTGGACTATTTTGGTTCCTTAATCTATATTTATGTTTTCACTAATACCAAACTATCTTGATTACTACAGCTTTTTCTTGAAATCAGGTAGGGTAAGCTCCCCAATTTTGCTCTTCATTTTGTAATTACTTTGGTTATTTCATGTCCTCTGAATTTCTAAAAGATAGCTGCTGGAATTTAATTGGGAATGTATTAGATACATAGAATAATTTGGGGGGAACTGCTCATCTTAACAATACTGAATCTTCCAAGCATGAACATAGGCCTTGGTTAATTTCTCCCAATTTTTGTAATTTTCAATGTAGAGGTAGAAACATCTTTTGTAGATTTATCCTAGGCATTTTTTGGTACTATTGTAAATGGGAACTTCTAAGAAATACTTAATTTAAATAAAATTTTTAAAATATTTAAAAATATATAAAACTCCTATGGGTGCCATGAATTACATAAATGACTAAGCATATCTTTTTTGCATAAGCTATAGACTATTTCTTTAGGTCAAATTGCCACTTTCCTAAAAACCCATAAACTTTAATGTCAAGTGTTCTACAGTAGGGATTTTTAACCTCACCTTTGGTCCTATGTTGCATACCTGACACTGCTCACTTTCTTTCTTTCTTTCTTTTTTTAATATTTATTTTGGCTGCGCTGGGTCTTAGTTGTGGGATCTTTTAGTTGCGGCATGTGGACTCCTTAGTTGTAGCATGCACATGGGATCTAGTTCCCTGACCTAGGATAGAATCCGGGTCCCCTGTATTGGGAGTGTGGAGTCTTACCCACTGGACCACCAGGGAAGTCCCCTTTCATTCCTATTTTTAATGACCTCCTACTATATTTCACATATCCTCAGAAGGTACCTTTGGAAATGAGGAACACACTTTCCAGGGGAAAAAATATTTGATTTTTTTTTTTAACTTGCCTCTTTCTCTTTAGAATGCATGATATCCCAGGTAATACAGTATGGGAATACTCCTATATTCTAGTTTTTCTTTCTTTTTTTTTTTTTTTTAAAGGTTATTGACTTCTACTTAAACAATACGACATATCACCTCAAAATCCTTAATAATGAAAAGATCTTACACGTACAATTCTTTACAATTTAAGAAGTGTTTTCACAAACATCATTTCCTTTACTCTCCCAACAACTCTATGACACCTGACAAAAGTACACACTGTCACATCTGAAGTGCCAGATGATTCTAATCTGAATCTCTTCAAGCTTCTAGATCCAACTACCATTGTACAGGACTATGACGGACAAGAATTATATTAAATGATACTTGTTGGGTTAAAAGACCCAGTAAAATGGATTTGCAGGAGGCAAAATCCAGAATGTGAAATCTCTTTAGAGCAAATAACCTAGCTTCCCCAAATTGCAAAAGACAGAAAAGGCAAATCCACCAAATAGTGTGGACTTCATTGGGATCCAGTTTTGAAGAAAGCAAGGAAAAAAAACTTTACAAGACAATCGGCGAAAGATAAATACTAACTGGATATTTGATGATTTTAAGGAAACACTGTTCACCTTTTTAGGTGTGATAATGAACCGTGGTTATGTTTTTTAAAGGAATTGCTATTGTTACAGTTGAACAGGGATATATTTGTGGATGAAATAAATAATAGGTATGAAATTTGCTTCACTATAACCTGGGTAGGGGGTGAGCAAACAGATAAAACAATAATAGATAGACTGGCTAGTGCTGATAATTTTTGAAACTGGGTGACGGGTTCATGGTGGCCCACTGTACTGTTAAATGTTTTCAAATGTTTCTTAGAAACAAAACAAAACAATAACTGATTCACCTGTACTACTGAAGAAGTTTTCAAAGCACAGTTAAGTAAAGCAATGATGGCAGATAAGTTATATTTTAAAAACATTGTCAACTGTTTTCTATAGCTTATTTCTCACCAAATCCTCACCTAGGTTTCTATGCCATGTTAAACTAAAATTGACCTCCCAAAATACATACACTCACAAACTATTTTAAAGGTAAGTTTAGGTTTTTAGATATGCCTGGTTTCCCCTCTCCTGTTTTGCAAAATCCCCTTAAAGACAAATATAAGATATTCCCATTTAGATCAAAATACAAGTCAGAGAGACCTTACTTATAGGCTGCATATTAAAGTCACATCTATACTAAGTGGCACCATAATATCACTAAGAGTCACTAGGAATAAATGCACTTAGCAAATATAAACTGCTTTAATCTGATCAGGCAGTGCTGAAGTCCAATTTTTTACACTTAAATTTTCTCTACAGACCACTTTCAAATTCTGGAATTTAAGAGGACCAAATTAAGCAACATCATACAAGCAGTCACCAACTTACAAACACAGAAATCTTAAGTGCCTCCCTTTTATATACCCCCAACCCTCTTGAATTTTTCCCCCAAACCTCCTATCCATTGCCAAGGTTCCACCTCACCGCCCCCTCTCACGGCCAGGGGGAAATAAGTTTCTGGAGTCCAGAGTAAAAACTCAGGAACGCATTTTCCTACAGAAAAAAATATAAATTGTGAT
The DNA here is from genome assembly GCF_000442215.2 of Lipotes vexillifer. NCBI lineage: Eukaryota > Metazoa > Chordata > Mammalia > Artiodactyla > Lipotidae > Lipotes > Lipotes vexillifer. The sequence goes on along the minus strand of NW_006798707.1, from coordinate 2,769,054 downwards.
CTAGAATGCTGAGTATTATAATTCAGCTACACAATGTTTATAAAGGCTTTTGTGAACTAAAGCCTAAGAACCTAGTAACAATTCACAACGGTATTTCTATGAGAAAATGCATTCCAGGTTCAAAATAATTTAATACAATCCCTTTGTAGGTTGGTGACTGTCTGTATAGTGCCACCAAGTGATATATATTTGACTAAACTCACAAAACATTAAATTCAAGACAGCTACATAACATGACTATTCACTCTAAATGTGCTGTCAATCACTTTCTAAGAAAAATTAACCATCTTAATTCATTTAAAAACTGCTATAATACTTACATTTAGCATTTCAAAATCATTACTTTCTAAACCCTGTGTGAGGAGAACTGGAAAACTGTTCGTCTGTGGAAGGGTATCCTTTTCTTTTTTCGCATCTATATCCAGTGCTCCCAGGCGTTCTTCAATGCTAACCTACAGAACAGAAATGACCAGTTAATGTTGTATGAGACAACAACTAAAGCAGTTTGGTCAAATTACTTTGTGCTTATGTCTCAGAAGACAAAAGCCACTGACTGATTCACACCTCAACACTGAAAAACACAAATATACTCTTCCTCATTCCAACAGAATCTCATCACCATAAAGCCAATGTCGTAGACAAGTGTAATATCTGCAAGTTTCTAGACTCTAGTGAAAAAAACTGAAAACCATGATTTGAAAATGCAATTCATAAAATCCCCTCTATATGAAGATTCAAAAAAGACAAGGATCTGGCAACTGATTACTAAAGCACAAGAAAAGACCTCTAATCACAAAAGCTTCCCCTTCTGTAATTATCCCTTGCCATCAACCTCAGATCTTTTGCTAACAAATATTATCAAAAGAGCATAAAGACAGTTATGTTCCTCCCAAAATTTATAAGATGTCTTCCTATTTTTCTCTTTGTTTGCTATACAAAAACTCACTTGTACATAACTAATCCCTTATGAAAGCAAATCTAACAACTACGTTCTGCCAGCCCCTTGGAAGCTCAATCAAAATACGAACGTTCTAGTACTACCAAAGCAAACAGAGAGGCTTTGGTAAAGCCTCCTGTTTGGGTTATGTTTTATGAAAAACATTAAAAAGGTAGGAAAAAATTAAAGGGTAGGATCTAGGCCAAACTAGAGGAAGTTGACACCTTATTTTTAAAGCAGATATCATGTTATTGAGAAACAATTTTTAAGAACAGCAATGTTATTCCCTAACCCCTCACCCCCAATAAAGCAAGACATTTAAAATCAGGTAAAGAAACACTCTT
>NW_006798707.1:2743315-2767710 GCF_000442215.2 Lipotes vexillifer | reverse complement strand
TTTCTCTAATGATAAAACAGTTAAAATTCTAGATTATTTAGACAAGAGTGACAAGTGAATGGAAGACAAAAAAGAGGATTTTTCACAGACAAGTACAGTAATCACAAGAGGGTTTTAAGAGTTGAGAAAAAATGAAATTTCTAAGCACTTTAAGAGGTTATAATGACGATCACTTTTAAAGACTAACTAGTATTAAACCAGCCAGGAATGCTCAGACAGCCAAGAGACAAGGCATCATTGGAACTCAGCAACATGCGAAACACAATGAAAATCATCACAGCAAGTCCTGGCTTAATCTACAATTACCTTATCCAGCTAACAATGAACAAATGGCCAGAAGAGCACCCTCTTTAGTTAGTAAGAGTTTTGTCCTCTCCATTTTCTGAAGTTTCAACTTTGGCTCCATCCAATATAATTCTTAGAATCTCCCAAGTAATCTTAAATTTCAAATTCAAAAATGGTCAGAATGAGTGTATTACCTCCTTTTCCCCTAATTTCCTCTTGCTCTCTATTTCCTCAGTCTGTGGAGGAGCAGGCTTGATAGCTGCATGATGACCAGGTATCCCAGGCACCAGAACTTTTGCTTCAGAATTCATCACTGGTGTTCTCACCTGTTAAACAGGAATAGTAGGGGTGTGACAAAGGAAACTGTCTTTACTCCTTGCAAGATTTATCCCCAATGAGAAAACTAACAGCTTTTAAAAGGTTTTCCTACTGAAAAACTTAATGTAACTAACTCAATAGGATATGAATTAAAGATATATTCTAATTGAATACTGACATTTAAGTATAATCTGAACATTCATTGTTTTAAAGCCTGCAACATGTAAGAGTAAGAATGAAGAAAAACAAAATCTACAGATCACACAATGACACACTGACTTAAAAATTCAGGGGACAGGGGCTCGATCCCTGGTCCGGGAAGATCCCACATGCTGCAGAGAAACTAAGCCCATGTGCCACAACTACTGAAGCCCGTGCTCCGCAACAAGGGAAGCCACCGCAATGAGAAGCCCGCGCACCACAACGAAGAAAGAGTAGCCCCCGCTCGACGCAACTAGAGAACGCCCACGCGCAGCAACGAAAACCCAAAGCAACCAAAAATAAATAAATAAATAAATAATTTTTAAAAAAACGTTAAAGAGTGAAGCTGTACATTTTATGACTACCTCCGATAATTGATCTTTGCCAGAAATGCTCAGACAGCCAAGAGAAAGGTGTCATCTCTGAAACTCAGCCAGAAGCGAAACCATATGAATGTCATCATAGCATGTCTTGGCTTTCCTTTTTTTCATTAGACTGCCAAATACATGATGTCTCCATGTAGATGCCACATTATATTCAAAATAAAGCATGACAATAATGTTCTTATATCTGGTATTTAATTCCAGCCCCATCATGGATTTAGGTTTTATTCCACCCTGAAATACAGCATTCCTCTCAACAAAGTTTTGCCCCTTTAAGTATATAAATTGATGAAATAATTTGATAAATTTGATATTGGTATTTACTCAGTGATCCTGCACTGGGGGTGGGGTAGAGGAGGAAGAATTAAATAAATCCAAGGTCTTCAACTTCTAGTCACCTATTCACTTATTCGTTCAACAAATCAAGAGCACAGAAATGTAAAAAGTTTTACAGTCTTAATATCTAAAACCTAATCTCACAAAATTTGTTAAGACAAGATCATAAAGAGGATATTAAGAGTTTAAACACAGTATTACATAACAATTCAATTCACTCAAATATCTTTTTTCTTAACTTCTAATATGAAATGCACTCACCTTTGTTATAGCCGTTTCTACTTTTGGGGCCCAGCAGATTGAAATATCTCTTACTAAACACATATGAGGTTCTTTGGAATTTAAAGCCTGGGAACAGAATTTTAAAGAGGGAAAGGGGGGAAGGTAAAAAAAAAAGTGTCAAACAAAGTAATTGGGAGTAAGAATAAAGTGAAAAAGAAATGCATTTTTGTAAAAATACAAAAAAGTATAGAAGGCTTCCACAGAAAACTCCTGGTCACTCAGACTGATCACCATTCAGATTGATGCCATATGAGAATGGGTAAACTCTGAAGATACCTGGCATAACGTTTACTTTCTTCAGTTATGTACTGCTCAAATCTTTCACATACGCAGTTTTAAAAGACTGACATTTAAAACGTAACAGATTTTAAAGAAAACATTATTAGCTCAACACCTTATAATGTATCCTAAAAAAGACTGATCCTACCCTAAATTTCCTACTGCTATCCTCCACAAGCTAGTCAAAGACAAGCAATGCTCATTAATAAAATGCTCTAAGGTGAATCTCTATGTCCTGATATGGTATTAAACAGGAGGGGAAGTGAGATGCAGCAAAGTACATATGTACCTATAAGGCTTTAAAGTTATAGGTAATTCTCTATACCCACCTAATCAATATCTGGAAAGACACAAAGCACACAGGAAACAGGCTGCATGTGGAGAGTGAGGTTATGGGATCCACGTATGGTAAGGAGACGTATGTTTACAGTTTAACACTTCTCTCCCTTTTCTGTCACACCGTAACCATGTACTACATTTTTTTAAAGTAAGAAGTATTTTTAAATAGACTCAACAAGAGATTGCTTAAGCAAGAGATATTCCTCTCATAGTCTCTCACCTATTGGACATGTTCATAGTAACTCACCAAAAGTCTCCAAAGAAACTTGTAATCAAAAAACCTAAACCACTGCCCCATCCATTACATTTCCACTTAGAATATTCAATGTGTGCTATTACTACGGGATCTCTTATTAAGATTTATCTTTTGGGTAACTGGACAAACTTCACCCATACCTGTGGCTAATGAGCACTTGAAACGTGGCTAGTCCAAACTGAGATGGGCTTGTAAGTGAAAAATATACACCAGATTTTAAAGACATAATACCAAATAAAGGAAGAAGGGGGGTAGAATATCTCAAATAATGTTTTATACTAAACATTAAAACAATATTTTGGATATACTGGGTTAAGTAAAATTACATAGTTGACCCTTGAACGATGCAGAGGTTAGGGGCGCCGAGCCTCTGTGCAGTCAAAAATCCACTTATAACTTGTTCATAGTTATAACGTAGCCACAGTTCCGCATCTGTGGATTCAACAACCTTGGATGGTGAAGTACTGTAGTATTTACTATTGGAAGAAATCCACGCATAAGTGGGCCCACACAGTTCAAACCTGTGTTGTTCAAGGACCAACTATATACAGTTCTCTCAAGTTAAAATAAACCATCCACTGAAAAGCCCTTCAGTTAAGGGGAAACATATGACACCTTCTTAAGTATTCCAATAAGCAGACCAATATATCATTTTAAAATCATTCTCTTCCACAGACATGTTGATGTTGCACTGCTTTACTCCAGAGGAGCAGCTACGTACCACTCGCTCAATGGTGGGCTGAAACCAATTGCCATATACAAGCAACAATGACATTTTGTCGGAGCAAAAACCAGCTGCTAGAATAGGGACGGGTTTTGGTGTTGATTTCTTGCCTTTCCCAGGCGTTGCTATCTGAATTGTGCAGTTTGAAGTCAAAGGCTTTTTGCAGTATCTGGGAATGGAAAAAAATGAGATTAGAAAATGTGAAATAGCATCTCACACTAATTCTTTGAAGTTGGTGTCATGAAATGTGACCCTCCCCTGGCCTCCACATCATCAAGAGTGACCAGTGTCCCAGAGCACTAGTGTTCCTGTCAAGACTTCATCTATCCCCACCCTGCCAACATTCAAGACCTCACCACCAAAGCCTGCCTTGAGGCACACCGGCTCTTCTACCCCACTCTGTCAACCCTTACAAAAGGCCCCAAGCTCCCAAGTGCTCTCTCACCACCCTGAGCTTCAGCCCCCAAATGGCTCTGTTCTTGCCTTACTCTAATCAGCCCCGTCTCTAATTGCTTCCAACCCCTGAATCCTCACCATGACCTCTGCGTCACAGTTCCAGGAGCAAAATGATCAGCAAAATATAAACAAAATTAGACCCTCAACTTCTTCTCTAAGAGCTCTCCTCACCTTGCTTTTGCCTCGGCAGCCTCCCCACACCCTTAGTGCCAAGACCCTTGGCAATGATTCAAGTACGCTTCTTGTTCTTCACTAACACTTCAAGACAAGTAGTCTCTCCCTCCACCACCTCTAAAGCCTTTGAAATTGCCGTCACCAGCTACCAGCTACATTCCCCTCCTGCTGTCATCCAATGGCCTCTGGGTCACTCGGCATTTCTTAAAGATGTGAGTGGCTGTCACTCTGTCCAACAATTCCGCTGAGGAATCCCTTTCTTAGTGATTTCCATATACAGCATGCAGTCTGACGATCCTTCTGACACCCTGCCTTCTCAGTTCCTAAAGCCTTCTACCTCCAGCAACCTTGTCCTTCCCTGTACCTTAGCCACACGCTCCTCACACCACAGACACCTTATCACCACTAAGTACACACCCTCCAGAATCCCAACTGTAAGCACCCCACTATCTTTCCAACTCACTCTTCCTAGTTTCCCAACTCCACAACCATCTCTATCCAGGATTTTTGGCCTCTGCTTTGGCCTTTACCCTTCTGTGGTGTATTCTCTTCATGTCAGATAGAACGACTTAAAATTTAATGTCTTAAAACTGAGGTCAAACCCCATCAATCCTCAGTTTAAAATCCTTCAACAGCTTACTACTGCCCAAAGAGAAATGCCCGAGCCCTTACCATGGCCCACCACTTCTGGGCCCTCAACTGTACGTTCCATGCATACATAGGACTATATAAATAAAGGCCTCAAGTGCTACACATCAAAATGTTAAGTTACCTCTAGGGAGTGGAACTCAATGGAGGGAGACTTGAGTTTAATCAATTGTCTATGCATCCCGAATGTTTTAAAGTAAGTGTATATTACTTTCATAATCCCTATACTAGAACTGTAAAAGGAAGGGTACCAACTGACAATAAAAAGTTGAAACCATTTTAAAGTTTAACATAATTCTGCACATGACTGAGTCTCAGACCATGTTTATAGCACATGCCAAGAGTTGGCAAACTTTTCTATAAAGGGCCAGATAGTAAATATTTTTGTTTGGGGGGCGGGGTGGGGCACATATGGTCTCTACTGGATGTGGCCTGCAGGCCATAATTTACTGACCCCTGGTCTATGACTACTACTCATCATATCAGCAACTCCCCTCTGTCCAACAAAACACAAGCATTCACTGATCCACAAATGTGTGACAAATGTATGACACTATCAAAGTTAGAAATTAAGGCTTCACCAAAGTTCACAAGCAAAGCTTTCCTACTGAACCAATTTCTTTTAAAATAAAACTTGAGTTCTCACTGGGAATGTATGTAGTCATACGAACAAAGAATTAAGAAGGCTTTCAGAACAATCTAAATGAAAAGTAACATAAAGCAAAGAATATTGAGGTGGGAGTATAAATAAGTAGCAAGTCAGGGAAGGAAAATAAATTTCTGACTTGAGAAACTTCTTACTTACCCATTTAATATGTGTTCAAAAAGATGAACTTGACCATCTCTGCAAACAACAGCTAACTTGACAGGCTAAAAGAAAAATGTAACATTAATAGGTAATATACTTCGGTCTACTCTAATAATTACTTATGAAAATCCAACTACCCTCTCCACCCTTCAAATAACAAGAGATAAATCAAAACAGTAGGGAGGTTCAACTCTTGAATTTAAAAATAATCACTGCCACCAAAATACCAATTCAAGTAGCTGTTGTCAAGCCTATAAATAAAAGTTTAGGCTAAGAAGACAACACAGTCCATGAGAACACAGCATGGAAGTTAGAGGAGCTAAGTCAACAACCAAGCGCACTGGCTGACAACAGGGAACTAACCGGCAGGCCCACATGTCAGGATTACTGAAAACGCCACTGAGCCCTGTCCTCTCCCCTTCATGAGCACTCAATACAGAATCCAATGATTACTTCAAATAGTCTAAGATTTTTATTTTGTTCTCTCTCTTTCCTGAATCATCAAATCATCAAAACCCTGATTTTAAAAAATAGTATTTGTGAAGTCCAAAAACAAATTCTCAAAGAAACAAGCCACTTACCTCTTCTTTATTTTCTGACAAGGTCAAGTTAATATAGACAGGCTCGTCTGTAACTGTAAAAGACATCACTGCATTCTTCTCTTTGTTTTCTGACCGGACCTGCCTAGATAACAAAACCGATGATTAGATAATAAGACTTTAAAAAAAAAAAAAAAAGGCAAACACCTAAAGGGAGTTACAGCAATCAGCTCCCAACAGCATTTTCATCTTTTGAAAGCTAAATAAGGTAATTAAAGATCAAAATAAGGGAAGCATTTGTGTCACTACCATGTGACATGGTTATATGGGAAAAGAGAAAGCATTAATGCATTTGTGGCAGATTTAAACAATGAGCAACGTTCTTTCCATTAACCTATTTGTCTGTCTTGATGGCAGTGCCAACTGTCTTGATCACTGCAGCTTTGCAAGTTTTGAAGTGAGTTTTCCAACTTCTTTTTCAAAGTCATTTTGGCTATTCTATGTGCTTTGCATTTCGACTTGAATTTTAAAATCAGATTGCTGGGATTTTCACTGGATTCACATTGAATCTATAGGTTAATTTGAGGAGAATTATCACAGCAATACTGAGAAAACAGTCCAGAAATAGATAAATAGATAGATAGATAAATGATCCTCACTATTGGTTGATTCTTTGAGAATCTGCCTACTTGCTAAAATTTATTTGTAGATCCCGAAATCACTATTTGTGGTGATTTCATGGTCTTTAACAGGTATACACAGAGCAGTGAAGCATATGAGCAGCCCAATGCTCATGAGGTTTAACAAGGCTATGCTCTGCCTTTTCACTTCAGCTTTCATACTAAGTATTCTTTTTATAGCCTATTTAGTGCCACACTTTTTGCTTTTATGCTTTTGGTTGGTGATTTCACTATTTAAAATGGCCCCCAAGTATAATGCTGAAGTGCGGTCTAGTGTCCCTCAGAGTAAAAAGGCTGTGATATGCTTATGGAGAAAATGTTTAAGTTCGATAAACTCTGTTCTGACATAAGTTAATCAGCTGTGTGTGTGTGTGTGTGTGTGTGTGTGTGTGTGTGTGTGTATGTATATAAATAAACTAAGGTATCTTTAAACAGAAATACACATAAAACAAGGTTATGTATTAATTAGATGACAAAAATGTTGTAACCAGAGGCTTGCAGAAACCAAGCCCTGGTGTTTCCCCAAGGAGTAAGAGTTCAGTATCGCTGAATCAGTGCTCCTGAGGACTTCATACAACATGACTACTGCAAATAGCAGGCAATTGACTCAATGTGTATATATGCAGCACCAATTCACTTGAGATAGTACTGGGAGTACTGGGACCACTGGATATCCAAAAAACAAAAAAACAAAAACAAACCCATGAACCCCAATCCGTTCCTTGAACCATATACACAAATTAACTCAAAACAGATCACAGAACCAAATAAACACAAGACCTAAAACTAAAAAACTTCCAGGAGAACACTTTTGTGACCTTGGGTTAAACGAAGGCTTCAAAACATGATCTGTACTTCATCAAAATTAAAAACTGCTTCGTTTCAAAAAAAACACAAGCCACAGTCTAGGAGAAAATATTTGTAAAGCATATACCTAATAATTGATTTATATTCAGAATATACACAGAACTCTCAAAACTCAGTGAGAATACAAACAACCCAGCAGAAAATAGGCCAAAATATTTGAACACACACTTTGTCAAGGAACATATCCAGATAGTAAATAAGTACTTAAAAGATTCTCAACATCAATAGTAATTAGGAAAATGCAACTTAAAACCACCCTGAGATACCACTACACACTTATCAGAATGGCTGAAATTAAATGACCATAAAGTGTTGGTGAAGGTGAAGAAATTAGCACTCTTATGCACAGCTGGTGGGAATGTAAAATGGTACAACCACTCTGGAAAAAATTTGGCAGTTTTTAAAAAAGTTAAATATACACCTATCGTAAGATGCAGCCATTATACTCCTAGGTAGTTACCCAAGAGAAATGAACCATATGTCTGTAAAAAGACTTGTACACAAGTGTCCTTAACAACTTTATCTGTAATATCCCAAACATGTCAACAAGCCTGTAGACTGAGGTGGGGAGGGGGATTACAAAGGGATACGAGGAAACTCTTGGGAGCAATGCAGGTGGCCACTGTCTTGATTGTGGTAATAATCTCACATTTGTATACATATGTAAAAACTTAATTATGCTTTTGCTTTAAGTACATACAATTTATTATGTCAATTATACCTCAGTGAAGCTGTTTAAAAAATCTGGGCACAAATTTTAAAAATTAAAGACTGAGTAACAGAGTAACAGGCTTGACTTACAAACGTGATTCAAGATCAGTTTCTTTTTATTAACTAGTGAGACTTTATACATTTACCAGTAAACAGTCTTTCAGTATTTTTGTGTCTAGAAGAAAATTAAGAGTTGACTTGATAAATTCTAAATATTTTATGCATAATAACTTCTTAGTAAAACAAGATTCACTCTAAAATGAAGTCACTCATACTTAAAAATCACTGCTCAAAATCACTGCTATCACACAACTATACAGCAGAAGCTGCTATTGTAGCCCATCAATAGGAGATGGTACTTCCTCCTTCCAGTAATATGAAAGGGTTTTTCGTTTTTTGGTTTTTTTTTTATTTTAATCTTCATTCAGTGGCAAGAAGCCTTCAAATGTTATCTTCTTTCAGAAATGTGTCTTTCAAAGGTAATTAAGAGGGAACCCTCGGCTTGCTCTACCTAACAAAACATAAAGTTTTCATGAATGGCCTTTGGGGACAGCCTTTCAATATGCAGTTTTAATCTGTTTGTTTTTTATGGTTTACTCCTCTGTTACTAGGAAGCCCCAGGTATACACAAACTATCTTCAGGATCTTAAGACAGCAGAAATCAACTTTTCTGCTATACAAAAAATTTTGGAGCTGGAGACCCCTAGTCTCAGGAGCCAAAGAGGTGAGGCATTAAAGACTGAAGCACCTCAGTAATGTCAGGAGATTGGGGTGGCCAATTTTAACTATTTTGGCATTACTAATTTCTTATGTTAGGGATAAACCCTCTAGAACCAAAATAAGATATTCCAATAGGCGCTCCTCAAAAATGAAACACAGGACAGAAAACCAACACAATTTGATTTTAAGAGGCAAAATTAGGAACTAAGTTGACGGTCTGGAGGTGAACAGAGGTCCACCTCCAGACTGACATGAACCCTTCCCCACACTACTACTTTAAGAAATACATATTTGATGAGTATCATTTCTGAGTATTATTTGGTATAAATTTACAGTAACTTTATATGGTCGAGCATATGCTCAACTAACTGATCACAGGATAAGAAACTACTTCTATTTTTTAAATCTCTATGTATTCTGTCCATGAACATCAGGTAAAAGAAAAAAAGTTAATTTCACCATTAGATGATGTTATAAAATCCAAGAAATTTCTTATTATTTCTTAAATTTAAAAACATTTTGATGGCTCTTCAATACCAAATTGATTTTTACTTTCAAAAGTAGCTTCAGGGCTTCCCTGGTGGCGCAGTGGTTGAGAGTCCGCCTGCCGATGCAGGGGACCCGGGTTCATGCCCCAGTCCGGGAAGATCCCACATGCCGTGGAGTGGCTGGGCCCGTGAGTCATGGCCGCTGAGACTGCGTGTCCGGAGCCTGTGCTCCGTGGCGGGAGAGACCACAACAGTGAGAGGCCCACGTACCGCAGGAAAAAAAAAAAAAAAAGTAGCTTCAAAGGGAATTAGTGACAGCAACCACTGCAAGGAAAGGCTACTGGGAATTCTCAGACACAACCAAGGAATTTAATGTCCTCAGTAAACCATCAAATAGGCATTACTGCACTAACCCATAGTCATCTCATTCAACAAAATCAGAGATTTTCCTAAAAAAATTTTTTAAAAAGGTTTTTAAATTGCCCAGTCACAAAAATATTCAGCCCACTCTATCTCTAAACAAACATGGAGGAAGTTCTATTATGTAATGCTCTTAAATTTTTCTCATAAAGATCTGATTTTTAGGCAGGCTCAATTCCTCATTACAAGTCAATATAAAATAAATCTAACATTAAATACAATAAAGCAAATCTCATATTCATCATTTACATTAACCATATAAGCTATGACCGATTCTTTCAAGGCAATGTTACCTCCAAAAATCCAAAAGACTACATACCAGACATTAAGTAACCGGTCATGTACTGCTCCAGATAAGAAATAAAGACCTGTAATTCCATCAAAGGGTTGGCTCTCATTAGGAGGTCTGAGAGTAGTGAACATAAGTGATGAAACCGGCGTTGCATGTCCCGTGAAGTGCTGGAGAAAGTTAAATCTCATTTAGGAGAGGGTGTAAAGCAGTAACAAAAATTAAGAGTTCATATGTATCATAAACAATATACATGATACACATCTGAAATCAGAGCTCCAGACTACTAAGGTTATTTGTGCTATATTCCTCTCACTTTAAAAAACTCCATCCAAAAAAATCGGAACATTAAAGCCATCCCTTCCAACTCCCATGAGCCTACCCCACAATCTCTACTTCTTCCATATTTGTGTTAAAGATTCGCTTCATTCTATTTTAAAAGGGGTGCCTGGGTGCTCAGACACAGCCAAGGAATTGCAGGTCTTCATGTTACTCTCAGTGAGTCGAAACCACAATTTTGAGGCATCATCACAGCACCAAAAGTTCAGTAACCCCTGAGCACACTCAAAATGTAATTCTAAATCTCCACAGCTAAATACAGTAATACACCAAATGCTGGATGCAAGTTAGAAATAAAAAATTACTATCATTATTATATAATTATATTATTATTGAAAAGAGTAAGATACTTAATTCAAATTCCACTCATTTCATTTTCCATTTACATTCATTCTTCCAATGCATGCAAAAAGGACATGTCTCATCTATTTAACAGATTTGGAGGACTACTTTTGTCTATTAATTGTACTATTTCATGTGCTTAAAAATAACACATCTGTATTCTTAAAACAATATTCTTTGGCTCAGACTTCTGCCTTTCTCCATACTTACTCTAGACAACTGTTATGCTTACAACTAATTTGATTCACTCACTCTGTAGACTTCTTTGGTCTCCAAAACCCATAGTTTGATTGTTCGACCAGCTGAAAGCAACATCTTTCCATCTGGGCTGATACACAGGGAACTGACGCTGCTATTATCACCTTTCCATTTGCTGTATTGTGAAGAGAAATAAAAACATCTCAATGAATGGGGAGGAAACTTTACTCAAAGCAAAAAGAAAACAAAAGGCAAACTAGGCATTAAAAATACCACTCAAGGGGCTTCCCTGGTGGCGCAGTGGTTAAGAATCCGCGTGCCAATTAGGGGGACATAGGTTCGAGCCCTGGTCCAGGAAGATCCCACATGCCATGGGGCAACTAAGCCCATGCGCCACAACTACTGAAGCCCACGCGCCTAAAGCCCATGCTCCGCAACAAGAGAAGCCACCACAATGAGCAGCCCGTGCACCACAACAAAGAGTAGCCCCAGCTTTCCGCAACTAGAGAGAGAAAAAAAAATACCACTCAAGGTTCTATGCCAAACTGCATTCCCTAAAATCTTTACTCAGGTAACCAACCTTGGACATATCACCAAGGTAATGCCTCCCCAATAGGACAGAGAATCTTAAGAGGTACCAGGAAACGGGTTAATAAGAGTTATAAGAATGTAAAATGGGTAGCTGTGTCTCCTGTGATCCATGGTGATCCTGTTAATGCCCAGGAAACTACCATGCTGGCTAGACCTCTACAAACCCATCCTATCCCCTCCATAGTTCCTGCATTCTCTGGAAGGTTGAGAACTTAATTTACTTAGTAACACAAATGATCTCTCAACCTACAGTACAAAAGATTATTTCTACCCCATATCCACAAATATATACCCCTAGCTGATAAAATAAAATAAATTAGGTATAATGATCCCTTTCTAATACTACAAATATGATTAACAGCAAGAGTCTTTGTAGACGGTTGCATACGTTAATGCTATTTATAAGCAACAAGGAGCCTGGCTTGAATATTCACTTATAAAATCAAGAAGTAACAGTAGTACGGCTTCCCTGGTGGCACAGTGGTTAAGAATCCTCCTACCAATGCAGGGGACACGGGTTCAAGCCCTGCTCCAGGAAGATCCCACATGGCATGCAGCAACTAAGCCTGTGCACCACAATTACTGAGACTGCGCTCTAGAGCCTGTGAGCCACAACTACTGAAGCCCATGTACCTAGAGCCCATGCTACACAACGAGAAGCCGCCATAGTGAGAAGCCACGCACCGCAACGAAGACTAGCCCCTGCTCACTGCAACTAGAGAAAGCCCATGTGCAGCAACAAAGAACCAGTGCAGCCAAAAATAAATTAATTTAAAAACAAAAAACAAAAAACAGAAGTAACAGGAGCAATTTTCTTACGAAAAAAGGTTAGTTCCACTGCCAGTCATATTGGAATATGTCAAATTACTCATTTGGAAAAACAAAATTAGATTCCTGTCTTATATTACATACACACTAAACAATAAATTTAACCAAAACTAACTGATTAAAAGTAAGTATTAAAGGGCTTCCCTGGTGGCACAGTGGTTGAGAGTCTGCCTGCCAATGCAGGGGACACGGGTTCGTGCCCCGGTCCGGGAAGATCCCACATGCCGCAGAGCGGCTGGGCCCGTGAGCCATGGCCGCCGAGCCTGCGTGTCCGGAGCCTGTGCTCCGCAACGGGAGAGGCCACAACAGTGAGAGGCCCACGTACCACACACACACAAAAAAAAGTATTAAAAAAATACTGGGGCTTCCCTGGTGGCGCAGTGGTTGAGAGCCCGCCTACCAATGCAGGGGACACAGGTTCATGCCACAGTCCAGGAGGATCCCACATGCTGCGGAGCGACTAGGCCAGTGAGCCATGGCTGCTAGGCCTGCGCGTCCGGAGCCTGTGCTCCACAATGGGAGAGGCCACAACAGTGAGAGGCCCACGTACGGTTAAAAAAAAAAACAAAAAAACAAAAAAAACTTATGAGAACGTTTTTATAATCATGGGGTTAGGAAAAGTCTTCCAAAGCAATTACAAACAAAGAATCACAAAGGAAAAAAATAATCAAGTTTAATTAAATAAAACTCTGTACTACAAAATAAGTCATAAAATTAAAAGCAAAAGGCTAGGAGAAAAAAATCAAAAATATACCGGGGAAGAGTAAGTGTGGAGGCGGAGTCAAGATGGCGGTGTGGGAAGACATGGAGTTAGCTTCTCCCCACAGCTGGGGCGCCTAATGGCCGCTGGTGGGGGACTCTTGACACCCAAGAAGAAGGGAGGAACCCCAAGGTGAACAGGTAGGACGCAGTGGGGGAGAAGTGGAGGCCAGACAGGATCGGCAACCCTGAGGCCAGGGGATCAATAGGCAGGCGGGACAGACTCTCGGGGAAGAGCCAGAGAGAAGCGGAGGGTGATCGCCTGGCCCACTCGGGCAGAGGAGTCTGCTGAGCTTCCAGGCTGGTACCCCCACCTCCAAAGCCCCCTCTAGGTCTCCTGGGTCCTTGGGGGCATAGGAAAGAGGCTGAGGGGAGAACAGGAGACGCAGGCGCGAGGGGCCTTCCCAGACTGGAAGAGCAAGAGAGGAGAGGAGGGCGTGTGTCCTGCCCACTGAGCCCAGGAGGCCTGCTGGGCTCCCAGAAGACGTCCCCTGCCCTCTGAGACCAAGCCCCAACCCCCATAGCCCCCAGGGCCTTTTCCAGCCCTGTGGGACCTGAGCATTGGCCCCGCCCAGCACCCAAACCCTGCCCTTGCTTAGGCCCCACACTCTACAGTCAAGGCCTTCCCCCAACCCCTTTCTTTTTCCCTCCTCCTTTTTACTACTGTGGTATTGATGTCCCTTCCGGTTTTTGATTCATCTTTTATATTCTTTCTAACATAACTGTTAGTTTCCTAGTCTAATTTTAGTTTTTACTTTGTTATTGTTCCCTTTTTTTCTTTTTCTCGCCCCAGGCGGCTTGCAGAATCTTGGTTCACGAGCCTGGGGTCAGGCCGAAGCTCCTGCAGTGGGAGCTCCGAGTCTTATCCACTGGACTAACAGAGAACCTGAGACCCCAGGGAATATTCATTGGAGTAAAGTCTCACAGAGGTCCTCATCTCAGCACCAAGACCCAGCTCTACCCGATAGCCTACAAACCCCAGAGTTGGAAACCTCAGGCCAAACAACCAGTAAGACAGGAACACAATCCCGCTCATTAAAAAAAAAAAAAAAATGTCACAGATGAAGGAGCAAGTAAAAACCTACAAGACCAAATAAATGAAGAGGAAATAAGCAATCTACTAAAAAAGCATTCAGAGTAATGATAGTAAAGATGACCTTGAATCTCAGAAATAGAATGGAGGCACAGATTGAGAAAATGCAAGAAATGTTTATAACAAAGATCTAGAAAACTAAAAAACAAACAGAGATGAACAACATAATAGCTGAAATGAAAAATACACTAGAAAGAATCAATAACAGAATAACTGAGGCAGAAGAACGAATAAGTGAGCTGGAAGACAAAATGGCAGAAATAACTGTTGAGGAGCAGAATAAAGAAAAGAGAATGAAAGAACTGAAGGCAATTTCAGAGACCTCTGGGACAACACTAAATGTACCAACATTCGAATTATAGGAGTCCCACAAGAAGAAGAGAAAAAGAAAGGGTCAGAAATTATTTGAAGAGATTATAGTGGAAAACTTCCCTAGCATGGGAAAGGAAATAGTCACCCAAGTCCAGGAAGCATAGGGAGTCCCATACAGGATAAACCCTAGGAAAAACACACCAAGACACATAGTAATCAAACTAACAAAAATTAAATTCAAAGAAAAAATATTAAAAACACTAAGGGAAAAACAAAAAATAACATACAAAGGAATCCCCATAAGGTTATCAGCTGATTTTTCAGTGGAAATGCTGCAGGCCACAAGGGAGTGGCAGGATATACTTAAAGTGATGAAAGAGAAAATCCTACAGCTAAGATTACTCTACTCAGCAAGGATCTCATTCAGATTCGATGGAGAAGTCAAGAGCTTTTCAGACAAGCAAAAGGTAAAAGAATTCAGCACCACCAAAGCAGCTTTATAACAAATGCTAAAGAAACTTCTCTAAGCGGGAAACACAGGAGAAGACCCACAAAAACAAACCCAAAACAATTAAGAAAATGGTAATAGGAACATGCATATCAATAGTAACCTTGAATGTAAATGGATTAAATGCCCCAACCAAAAGACACAGACTGGTTGACTGGATACAAAACAAGACCCATATATATGCTGTCTACAAGAGACCCACTTCAGACCTAGGCACACATACAGACTGAAAGTGAAAGGATGGAAAAAGATACTCCATGCAAATGGAAATCAAAAGAAAGCTGGAGTAGCAATACTCATATCAGATAAAATAGACTCTAAAATAAAGACTGTTAAAAAGATAAGAAGGGACACTACATAATGATCAAAGGATCAATCCAAGAAGAAGATATAACAATTATAAATGTTTATGCACCCAACATATAGGAGCACCTCAATATATAAGGCAAATGCTAACAACCATGAAAGGAGAAACTGACAGTAATAAATAACAGGAGGGGACTTTAACACTCCACTTACACCAATGGACAGATCATCCAAACAGAAAATACATAAGGAAACACATGCTTTAAATGACACAATAAACCAGATAGATCTAATTGATATTTATAGAACATTCCACCCAAAAGTGGCAGAATACACTTTCTTCTCATGTGCACATGGAACATTCTCCAGGATAGATCACATCTTGGGTCACAAATCAAGCCTCAGAAAATTTAAGAAAATTGAAATCGTATACAGTATCTTTTCTGACCACAATGCTATGAGACTGGAAATCAATTACAGTAAAATAACTAAAAAACACAAATACATGGAGGCTAAACAGTGCACTACTAAATAACCAAGAGATCACTGAAGAAATCAAAGATATAAAAAAAAAAAGGAAACAGGGCTTCCCTGGTGGCGCAGTGGTTGAGAGTCCGCCTGCCAATGCAGGGGACATGGGTTCGTGCCCCGGTCCGGGAAGATCCCACATGCCGCGGAGCGGCTCGGCCCGTGAGCCATGGCCACTGAGCCTGCACGTCCGGAGCCTGTGCTCCGCAATGGGAGAGGCCAAGGCAGTTAGAGGCCCACGTACCGCAAAAAAAAAAAAAGTACAGCTGCATGCGCCTCACCCCTGACCTAGTGGATCAGAATCTCCACAGGCTTCTCTTTACAACTATGAGTAGGGAAACTACCACCGCAGGTAAATGGAATGCACTTACTGAACCTCTAGGCAAATGATTATTCTCTGCACCTCCAGCCTCAAACCCTCCTTAAAATTCTAAGCCTCTATCACCACCCCTTCTGCTGGGTCTTGCCTTTCATGTGTTATTTCAAATTCAGTGTGCTTAAAAACTCTAAAACCACTTCCCTCTTCTGAGTTTCTATTAACTGCACCACTAGACACCTAGCAAGTTCAGAAAGCTGAAAACTTAGTTACATTTTATTTAACTCCTTTCTTCACTCAATAGCACCCCCTCCCCCAATCCTACCCAAGATTCTTCTTGGTTGGTACCTTTTCCATTCTTTCTTCCCACTCTTACCATCCTACACTCGGACTATTACAACTACCAGCCGGGATCTAGCTTCTCTGCCTGTGCACTAGCTCCTTCCCAAATATTTTACACAGTGCTAGCAAATTTTCTTCCTAGAGCATTATTTTGGTTACTCTGTTCCCAAGACACTGACCTTCAGTGTCTCATGCTTACCAAACAGAATCTAAAGCTCCACAAAAGAAGTTTGACTACAGTAGAAAAACACTGTGCCAGAATTCAAGACAGCAAGATTAGAACTCCCCTGCCACTTATTAGCTGTAAGACCATGGGCATCATTATCCTCCTTAGGGTCCTCATCCACGTAAGTTCAACCACATTCAACTGTCCACATTCATTGAGCATCTGCTATGCAGTCAATCACAGGATTAGGTGCTTGAACTAGAAGAGCTGTCTGAGATTTTTATCTATGACACTTAAGGCCAGACTCTCTTATAAGCTACTTTGGCTCATATCCTCCACTAACCATTATTCCCTAATATGGGCCTCCTCTAAATTCCTCTACTGGGTTCCAAGTAAACCTTTAACTTCCCTTTCTCCTAGCCTTTGTTCCTGCTACAACCCCACCCTCAAAAGGATCCTCCCACCCTCTTCTTTCCAAATCTTACCTCTCCTAGAAGACCCAGTTGAAAACCCTTCTCTTCCACCAGGCCTTCCCAACACTATCCTAATCATTTGACCAGTAATTACTTGCTACCTTATAGCATCTCTTGTGCAGTATTTTACTCTTGTACCATTATTTAACTTTTGTGTTAAAATCTTCCATGTCCAATTTGATTAAATGTTCCTTGAGAACAGTCTGTAACCTTACTAGTGTCTACATTCCCCACTGTGTCCAATATCAAACTTTACTTACATCAAGAATATAGTCTTGATTTGTCAAACTCTAATGCATTCCTAAACAGTAACCAAGTTACCCCAGAACCATCAATGTTACTCACCACTTTACTTTGCACATCTGTGTGTTCCATTCCACAATATGTTTATCATCTGAACAACTATACAAACAGCCATTGTCTTGATGCCACTGTATGCAATTGACTTTGTTGTCATGTCCACCACTCTGCAGATTTTAAAAAAAATTAAAAGAAAAAAAATAAAGCTCATCTGATACGACAATATGCACCCTAGAATCATTACTAAACACGTAACTAAAATGTTAGGCCTTAACCTAACTAAAAAAGCCTACCCATTAACCTAACTAAAATGCATCTATCCATTTCCAATATCAAAAATGAGATAAACCTTCTAAAACTTCATCAAATGTTAACTTTCCCTTCTCCTCTGCTGGAAAAACATACTTCTACATCATAAGTCAAAGGACACTAGTCCTGGGCTTCCCTGGTGGCGCAGTGGTTGAGAGTCTGCCTGCGATGCAGGGGACGCGGGTTCGTGCCCCGGTCCGGGCGGGAAGATCCCATACACTGTGGAGCGGCTGGGCCTGTGAGCCGTGGCCACTGAGCCTGCGCTCCGCAACGGGAGAGGCCACAACAGTAAGAGGCCCACGTATCACAAAAAAAAAAAAAAGAAAAAGACACTAGTCCTAAATGCCACCTGCTTTTGACAGAATGCCAGTACTAAGAATGATAAAATGCTTCATGTACAGTGGCAAAAAGTATGGGACACTTGAGTGAACTAACAAAGTCAAATCTTAAAGGGTTTAAAATCATGTCTAGTTAAAACTATCCTTGAAAATCCCTTTATACCAAAACTATCTCTCAACTTTAAAAATCAATGTTCCTTCAGGGAAACACTAAATGTTTCCTTGTGTTGCAGCTCATACCATATGAAACTTTAAACATACTCAGCACAGCAAGATGCTTGCTCACTCAGAGGTGCACAGGAATGGAGACATCAACTAGGAAAGAGCAAATTCAAGTCTCCCGTCTCACACACATTCCAGGACAAGCTCATTCAGCAGAATTAAGATGCTAAATCACCTACACTGTGAGCAATACTGTTTTCATTCTTTCCATCTGAATTCACATTAAATATACATATAATGAGTCACCACTGTGTACATGTCTAAGCATAAAAGTTAAAAGTCAAAATCACTACTTCCATCATACAGATTGTTCCCATCTCAAAAGAAAAATATTTTTTAAAAATAAATTTATTTATTTTTTGGCTGTGTTGGGTCTTTGCTGCTGTGTGCGGGCTTTCTCTAGTTGTGGTGAGCAGGGTCTACTCTCCGTTGCGGCGCACGGGCTTCTCATTGCAGCAGCTTCTCTTGTGGAGCATGGGATCTAGGAGCATAGGCTTTCAGTAGTTGTGGTGCACGGCTCAGTAGTTGTGGCTCGCAGGCTCTAGAACACAGGTTCCGTAGCTTAGCTGTTCCGTGGCAAGTGGGATCTTCCCGGACTAGCACTCGAACCCGTGTCCCCTGCATTGGCAGGCGGATTCTTAACCACTGCGCCACCAGGGAAATCCAAAAGAAAAATATTTTTAAATGCTAAGTTCAGTTACTTCCCTTCCTTCCTATCAGCTATCTACTCAAAGAACTAAGTCCTACAATATAGCCACATACACAAAGAACTGAACAAAGGATATGAACAGATAAATTCCATAGAAAGAATTCAGTAAGAAAATTTCTAATAGTAATTCAAGACATACAAAGCAAAACAAAGTAACATTTTTAGTCTGTTCATCTACCAATTTGTTTAGCATTATAATATCCACCCTGGTAAGATTACAGGGCACTATCATACGTTGCTAGGGGCTAGCGTACCTTTTTGGAAAGCAATCTAGCAAGTGTCCACTCATTCATTACTCACTCATCCAACAAACATTTACTCAATACCAATGACATGCCAGGCACTACACTAGGCACTTTCAACATATAATTATGTCTAAATCTCAAAGTCATGCAACATAGGTTATATAATACTGAAGAGATGAGAAGTTATATTACTTATCCTTGATCATATAACTAGCAAGATTCAACCTCAGGATAGACTAGTTCCAAAGCCTGGGCCCTTTCTACCTCACCACGTCACCCCAACACTCCTTACCCTGACCCTCTTGGTTCCTTTCTAATAAACTCATTCCCTGTTAAAGATTTATAGATAATCCTGGGAGGTATCAAATTGATCTAAAAAGGAGTTCTAGGCTCCATCAGCATCATGTCTGCAGCCACAGAAACTGAGTAAAGCAGCTATCACAGTGCACCAGATACTAGGTACCTACTGACCACAGAAAACTGACCAAATCAAAGGATGGGACCCAAACTATAGTGGGGTAAAAGCCCACGAGGACCACACTCAACTTGGAGGAAGGAGGAATAAAGGGAGATTTCCTTTACATATACCTCTGAATGCTTTAAATTTTTTCAGTTGTATATTATTTTTATAATCTTTAATATAAAAACAAGTAATATATTTTTATTTTTATTTTTTAAATAAATTTATTTATTTATTTTTGGCTGCGTTAGGTCTTCATTGCTGCGCACGGGCTTTCTCTAGTTCCAGTGAGTGGGGGCTACTCTTCGTTGCCATGCGCGGGCTTCTCTTGCGATGGTTTCTCTTGTTGCAGAGCATGGGCTCTAGGCACGTGGGCTTCAGTAGTTGTGGCATGCGGGCTCCAGAGGGCAGGCTCAGTAGTTGTGGTGCACAGGCCTAGTTGCTCCGCGGCATGTGGGATCTTCCCGGGCCAGGGCTTGAAGCCGGGTCCCCTGCATTGGCAGGCGGATTCTTAACCACTGCACCACCAGGTAAGTCCCAACAAGTGATATATTTTTAAATGCAGATATAAAATCAAATAAAAATTTTCACCTATCAAATTAGCTGGGGTTTTTTTTGTTAGCCTTACTGCTGTTTTAAAGGAATAATCAACGATGGCAAAAACACTACTGAAATACACGTACCGTCCTTCCACTGCGGATACAAGTACAAATTAGAAAAGCGTTCAGAAAATTGTTATACTATGTATAAAAAAGCTTAACACTCACACCTTTGACTCATTAATTACAGGTTAGTAATTCTGGGAACCCGTGTAAGAAGAAAAGTGTTTTATAACAAAAAAATTGGAAACTACCTAAATGGTCAGTAACAGTTAAACCACCAATGGACTACCCCATTTACAGGATTTTATGCAGTCACTGAAAATGTTTATAACTAGTTCTTGACAAATATGAAAATTACTCATATTGTAATTTAATGGAAAATATCAGAATACAAAATAAACAGACAGAACCCAACTGTATTTTTTAAACATATGCATAAAGCAAAGAAATATGCAATCAAAAGAGGTTCTCTCGGTGATAAACTTAGGTATAATTGTTTTCCCTTTTCAACTTCAGGTAGTTCCAAATTGTCTATGGATAGATGTTACTTAAAAGAGAAAACATTCTTTTATTCATATATACAGAAAGCATTCCTATATACAGACAGGAGTTAAGTGAACACCAAAAACATACTGTAGTAGACACTGTCTGAAATACATTATGTCAGTTAAGTTACTGTCTTGCAGCACCAAGCCCTCACTTCTCTGCTCTGGACGCTGGGGCTGGGACTCTGCAAACCCCATTTCTGCTTTGCCAGCTGGATCGTTAGTAGGCTCCCCCAATAAGGGTGCAGGAGGGAGACAAGGCTGGAGGAGGAACAATGGAGGTGTTCCTTCCTGTCTCCCAGTTTGCATCACCCCAACATTTCTTCACCCCAACAGGGGCAATCCTTTTGGCAGCAGCTGAACCCAATATGCAGTTTTTTCAACACCTGGAGAACCAGAGATACCAGCAGTCAGCTAAAACCCCCTGCTCCAAGGTCTGGACCTTAAGTCTATAGGGCCACTCTCCCTCAAGAGACATCAGCACAGAGAGCAATACCTGCTTCTCAAAGGTCTGAGTTTCAGCAATAATTCCACCACCTCCCTCATTCCCTAGCCCTGGAGGTGGTGCGCTCCTTCTGCAGCTGCTGTCTGTGATACTCAGAATTCTTTCTACCCTTTCTTATTTTAAGCCTAGTCAATAGTTCTTCACACTCTTCATATCCTGACCTATAATAATGACTAAGTTACCTATCACAGCTTCAACAAATATTACTGTTCAAAATTTTAAATATGGAAAGGGCAGAAAAATGCCCCCATACTGCAGATCCTATAGCATATCCTGAGCTGCTTTGTTTTTAATAAGTCTCTAATAATCAGTTTCCTGTCATCGCTCTTTTATATAAAATACACACACATACACACACATACTTACTATCAATTTACTGTGTAATTCTCCTTTTACTGTACTGTATAATAAAATACTACCAACTGCTGTACCAAGAGCCAACAAATCAACCTGGTTACTCGTCCCTATAGCTTCTGATTTCCTTTTTTTCCTCTGTGGACCTTCCTGGAAAAAAAAGAAAAAACAATTTTTTACTTTATTATTTCAAACACTGAAACATCATTAATGCATAAATGCAAATGCCCACTAGCCCACAAATGAATGTGACTGCTTCTAAGAAATTTTTTTTAAGTGGAGATGTGATTTGCTCTCAGATGATTTCTTTCTCACTACTTAGAAAATAGTTACTCAAATGGAAAGAACTCATAATACTCTGTCCCCATTTCCTACCTCTCTGAAAGGAAGGCAAATAGGATAACTGAGTATGCTCTTGGTAGTATTCTACTCTTAACACGTCCAAACAGCCTCAATGCTGCTTCCACTTCTCGGAAACCAACCATTCCCAACAGGTCCAAGTGAAGCCTCTACTCCGAAGCAAAGAGATTACAGATCCATACACAAGCAGCCAATGCTTTCCCCCTCCCCCCTCCCCCCAAATCTTTCCTTGCATTCTGGCTTCATTTTCAGGAAAAGGGACTCAAATGTTTTTATATTTATAAACATATAATTACCTCACTTAAGAGTCAAAAAATGGTTGTAACTCGTACAGCAGTGCAAAGCACACACTAGAGAAGTTGCTCCAGTGACTCTTTAAGGGTCAGTATGAAAGTTCCATGTTGTCTTCGCGATTCTAATGACTTAAGAGGCACAAGTTTCAATCTAGTGTCAAACAGCCCAAGACTTCTTTGATTTAATTCAAAAAATGAAACGAACAGCTCCTGTCTATCCATCAGAAAGACAACCAATTGATCACAACTTTAGAGTACTACTTTAGAGTTTATAATGCTGAATAATAATTTATAGTTTTGAAACTTTTCTTCCATATGTTTATAATTTTTTAAAATTAAAGCTTGCTAGCCTATGCTTTAGCATAAAGAAGTTCTGAGAAATCCGTTCTTTTACTGTAAAAGAGACCAATATTACAGAAAAGAGAACATTTTCTCCATAGTGGAAGATCTTTGCTCCACAGCACAAAAAAGCAGCCCAGGATACATAAAATCTGCCCAACCCAGAAAACCACTAATGAAAACTACGATGTTACCAGTGCATTAAAAAAATCAAGGAGCAGATTTATAAGGCATTTTCCATTTTTTTCCTCTTAGTTATCCTCTAGAGATGTTACATTTGAAGAATTTGATTCATTGGACACTCTAAGTCAACAAAAAGTTAAAAGATTTAACAAAAAATAAGATAACTTTAAATACAGAAAAAATAATGAACATTTTGCAAGTCCTGAGAAGTGTATCTACATTAATAAACTCAAAAGAGAAGTCACAGTTAATAGCCAAAGTATAAAAACGTCTGATGGTCCCCTCAGTAACATTCTTAGTCAGGAAATGTCCTAGGCCCCACCTTCAGTTACATGAATTTCTAAAGCCACCTCTGAATGATTCCAGAGGGCAAACGTGGTTTCTGCATAAGGTTATGGACACAAACACCTATTTCAGGCAAGGACAATAGAGGAAATTATCCCAACCTACTACTACCTCATCAGAAAACTCACCTCTGAAAGATTCTAGAAAGTATTTCTTCTATTCTTGGTTTTTCCCAAATCAAATTAAAATTATCTACAATGAGGTTTCTAACGTATGAAACATAGGCTGGTCCAAATATGTATATGTTTTTCTGCAGATGTGAATTTGCATTAAAAAGCACAAAGAAATTTTAGAAATTAAACGTTAACATATTCAAAGCCCTGATTTCCCTATCAGCAAAATCTCTATTTTTAGGAGAAGCAAGCAGAGGCTAGGAGTATCACAGAATCTATGCCCAATTTTGAGGATCACTGGTCTAAATCTAAATAATAATCCAATTAATTAACCTCAAAGAACTAATGACTCATGTATGTTTTCTCCGAGTTGGATGATCTTTTTAAAAATAACTTCCCAGTCAGCAGGATGTGCATGTCCAAAAAAGTAAGACATCAACCAGATAAGAAGTTTATATAACCAATGTGCATTTTAGTGAAATCTAATATTTTAACTATTACCCCACTACTAAGTATTTCTGAAACCAAGAGTTTAGTGGTACTGATGATTATAGATTATGACAGACTTTTGTTGGCATTTTCTATCAGAACCTGTTATTTCTGTGATCAAAAATTTCGATGACTCCCCAGAGAAGAGTAAATCAAAAAAACTGTTTGGTAGGGCTTCCCTGGTGGTGCAGTGGTTGAGACAGAGTCTGCCTGCCGATGCAGGGGACGCGGGTTCGGCCTCGGTCCGGAAAGATCCCACATGCCGCGGAGCGGCTGGGCCTGTGAGCCATGGCCGCTGAGCCTGCGTGTCCGGAGCCTGTGCTCCGCCACAGGAGAGGCCACAGCAGTGGGAGGCCCGCGTACCACAAAAAAAATAAAAT
>NW_006798707.1:2737749-2743305 GCF_000442215.2 Lipotes vexillifer | reverse complement strand
TCCCCCCCCCCCCGAAAAAAAAAAACTGGTTGGCATTCAAAAGCATCCACAATTTGCCTCCAAACCCCCTTTTCCAGTCTTATTTCCAATTCCATCCTTACATTGCACTCTAATCACAAATACACTTTCCCATTTGCTTTTTCCTCTTTTGGGAGGGTCCTTTTCTAACCGTCTCAATTATCAATTTGGGTAAAAATCAATCCTTGCTTCAAGGTCCACCTCAAATATGATCTCTCCACAAAAACCTCTTCTTTCAGACACAGTATATCTGAATTGTCTGTATTTCTTCTTTAATGTCTTAGTCATACTGCTTTGTTTCATGTCATGTGCACATTAATTACATGTGTAAATATATAAAGTAATGGATAGGGTAGGCTAAAAATTTAGTTCATATATATGTGATCAGAAAATCTGAGTTCCAGGGAATTCCCTGGAGGTCAAGTGGTTAGAACTCTGGCGCTTTCATTGCAGGGGCCCAGGTTCAATCCCTGGTCAGGGAACAAAGATCCCACAAGCCTCGTGGCGTGACTGAAAAAAAGAACAGCAGCAACAAAAAAAGAAAATCTGAGTTCCAGAAAGTACCAGGAACGAAGACCAGAAGGATTTGGTCTATTACTTTGACTAAAGAGTCTTTTCCAATGCGAGGGGCTGACCGAGCTAAGCAATAAATGCCAACAGCAGTCTCAAGAAAGCAATATTTGATCTAGAAGGCAATCAGAAGGCTGAGTGAGTCTAAATGTGCATGATTTATAAAAGCAAGGCATAGTACAAATGAAGTGAAGACAGAGAAAAAGTACATCCAGGTGATGAGAAGTCTGATTTTGATCAATTAAGCCCTGACTCTTTAGACTAAGATCCCAGAGTAAGAAGAGTTTACATGGAAAGCCAATACACACATTCATAAAAACGTGTATATAGCTGAAACAAGTTTCACCAAAAAACTTATCCTTTACCATGCAAAATACACTTTAATATTGTCTACTTCATCTTTGTAATGCTGTCACAACCCACTAAATCTATTTCGCAATCCACTAATGGTTCAAAACCTATTTTTGAAAAATACTGACCTCTAGTCACTGAAAATTATGGCAAAGTTTCAAGTTTCACTCTGCAATTAGTCTCCTATGCCATTTATTGGCCTATCTTACTGTCACTTACTCTGGCAAATGTCTAAGGTTCATGGGTAACAATGAACAAAATGTGTGCATTTTACATGTAATTACACACAGTATTTACATCAAAAACAAATTCTAATACACAGGAACTTCTATTTCTGCCAATAAGATTTATTAGGCAAACCATAGCCTTTTGAAGTTTAAACACTGGAGAGACCTTAAGACAGAGCATTAATACAGGAACACAACTGGATTGTGCTGCGTCCCTAAGGGTTAGGACTGGGGATGCTCAGATGTTTCCTAGAAACATCCTTAATGCTACTGTGCTTGCCCTGTCCAATGCCTGAAATGCCATATGCTTCCTTTAATAAGCACTAAGCTATATGGGGTCATTTTAACTGCAGTGACAGCAAAGTAACATAAATGCATTTATTGTGGTAGCCAGTCTGTTTCTTCAGGGCTCTACAGCAGTTAGAGAAGGAAAAATTGAAAATTTTGGATCTTAAAGAAGCAATGAAATAGCAGGGTCAGTTCCTGGGTAGCTCAGCCACTTACTGTGTGCCTCTGGCATACCATTTAACATCTCAGCCTCAGTTTACATACATAAACCTGACGAACTCTAAAAACAGCATCCATGCATAGTCCATCAATCCATCTCCTTGGACTTTTCTCATCATCATCTGAGGTCCTCTTCCCCCCAGGCTCCATCACCCAAATAAAATGCTCAGCTATATGATATATACAAAAATCTTCTAAAAACTACTGTGACATAAACGCAAAGAATTATAATCATTTTGTGACCAAGAAGCAATCTAATTTTTATAAAAATTTATGAACCACTGCTTTAGCTCCTGTTACCCAAGAAACCCAGCACCAACTCATTTTTCTCCACTGATAAGAGTAATGTCACCAAACTGTCCTTGGGTGGCAAACTGCCAGTTACTGAACCAGATGCAGAATACTCCTACAAACTGATTTACATGTAAAATAAGGGCTTAAGAGAGCATCTTAAAACTTAAGTGGCAAGGATCATAACCCAGGGACCTGGGAGCAAAGGTAGAAAATGAAGAGTGATTTGTAGCAACCGCTATCTTGAAAAATCACATCCTCCCAACTCGCAATTCTGTGACTCAAGATCTAAGGTTACAGTAAGAGCACTGGACCAGGAGTCAAAGTACTTTGACTCTAGTGGCTACAGCTACTTCACTGGTTAATAAGGCTTTGGAGAAGTCATTTAAACTTTCTTAGTTCTGATTCTCAGTTTTTTTTGTTTTTTGGTTTTTTTTTTGCGGTATGCGGGCCTCTCACTGCTGTGGCCTCTCCCGTTGTGGAGAGGGGGGCTCATGGGCCCAGCCATAGCTCACGGGCCCAGCCGCTCCGCGGTATGTGGGATCTTCCCGGACCAGGGCGCGAACCCATGTCCCCTGCATCGGCAGGCGGACTCTCAACCACTGTGCCACCAGGGAAGCCCTGATTCTCAGTTTTTAAAAATGTAACAAATTATAGGGCATTTCACAGAGTCAGGTGACTAAAGTGAAAGCATACAAGTAAAAGGACACTGAAACCTGCTTTTTTTTATGTAGCCCAACTCTTTTTCAAGGAGGCCTCCAAAAGTAAAGTGACTTGCTCAAGGTAACAAAACAAGTTTGAGTTCTGGGTATGAAACCAAATCTAGGTATTTTTCTATTGCATCAGACTGCTATAAATAATCCAAAACTGACTTTTAACAGGAAATTTAAGACCAGCCAAAAGTTTTACTCCTGACACATACAATATGATTGTAAGTCAAGAGAATATCAAGTGGGTGACAAATATCTGCCAGCCTAATATGAATGATTTGTTCCAGATAATAGAGAGTTGGGCTCTAAATACCTGCATTCTAGTCCTGTTTCCATTTTTGGTTTTTCGCAAGTTGCTTAATTTTCCAAGCCTCAGTTTCTTCTTCACGAACAAAGCAAAAAGTTAGTGTTTATCTACCTTACAGGACAAACCATGCAAGTAAGAGGTAATAACAACAATTAACACTTGCAGCACTTACATACCAAGAACTACTCTAAATGCTTTATGCATCATTAAGTATGTTAACCTTCACAACCACTCTATGAGGTGAGTACTATTATTCCCATTTAGAGGCACAATTCCTACTATAAAGCCAAGCCTGGGTTCAACACGAGGAAGTATAGTTTGGGTCCATGCGTCTAACCACTGCTCCACATTTCCACTCACCATTAGAATTATTAACACTTTACAAAACCGTTAAAATACAAACACAGAAATTTGAAAAGGAGAAATATGCAGAGTGCTGTCATCTTAATGACAACTGATTTTTTTTAAAGTCCTAGTTTTGTGCTTGACTTAAGGGCCCTGATAAGGTCTCTTTAATGATCAACAGGAGTCACTTCATCCAGAAACTATGAAAATCAAGCTTAATATCTGAAAAACACCTAAACATACTCATCCAAAGTATAACAAGTTAGATGTATCCCTACTTTCAACCTAAAAAGTTAGCAGAAAGTTTCCTAGGATAGTCAGGTGGAGTTAAGATCTATACTAAAATTTTTTTTTCTTTTTTTGTGTGTATGTGTTTAAACACTAACTTTTTAAGGTTTACACACAGTGTCAGCTAAATACCAC
Source organism: Lipotes vexillifer (assembly GCF_000442215.2). NCBI lineage: Eukaryota > Metazoa > Chordata > Mammalia > Artiodactyla > Lipotidae > Lipotes > Lipotes vexillifer. The sequence continues at coordinate 2,739,556 of NW_006798707.1, read as the reverse complement.
ACAACTCAATACCTGATGCTTCCAAATCACACTGCACTGATTCGAGTTGGCTATCTTATACACGCAGTTCCCACGTGCGTGTGAAATAGTGCAGATGTAGCCAAGTGACTCCACAGTGAATGACATCTTTCATTGAGTCCCTAAGAGTGAGAAGCCTTCCCTAACTCAGCAGTGCCCCGTGTAAGAGAAACTCCACCTGGACTCACGTTCGTAAAGTTAAACTACAACTTCACTTTACCTCCATATCCTAATGCAGACTTCAGACTTGGGGAAAAGGGGATGTATAAAGGGGGAGCCGAGCAGATGTTAAAACTTTAAAAGCAAGAAGGTTCAGATGGTTTACAATGGAAACGAGTCTGGGAAAAGTCAACACTTTCAAACAGTCACATCCTGAACGTGGAAGAGAACACGTGGTGAGCCGGCCCCCAAGGGTGGGGGGTGGAGGGGGGTGTCCGGAAGCAAGGAAATAGACTTGTTCATTCTAACTGCCCAGCGCAAGGCCGATGAGCTGGGTAGGGGTCGGAGAAGAACAATACAGCCCCAAGGTGGGGCTCTGTCAAAAGCCAGAGCTCTGAAAAGCGCAAGCGGGAGAGCCAGGCCTGGTAGCAGGAAGCCGCTCCTGGGGGACCCGGGGCCTCGGCGAACATGGCGGCCCCCGCGACGGCTGGGCCCAGACCGCATGGAGCCCGCCAGGAGGGCTCCGGTCCGCTGCCCGTCGGATCCGGCCGCGCCCTCTCTCGTTGCCCTCAGGACAGGCCACGCACGGGGCTGACGGTGGGGGCCCAGCGCGCGCCTCCACCGCGCTCTGTGCCTCCTCGCCCCGGGCCTCGGAGGGCCACGCGCGATGCCGGATCGCGCGCCGCCGGGCCGCGAAGCGCTGAGGCTGAGCCTGAGCGGCCACCCGCCCCGCGCCATCCAGCTCGCTTTACCTTGGCCTGCAGCCGCGCTGGCGCCCAGGCCAGGCAGGTGCAGGTACCGCTGAGGTGCGCGGAAGGCACGTACTCCTGGTGCAGCCGGTTGCTGGCTGTCTCCCACACTCTCAGGTGACCGTCTGTAGACGCTAAAGCGAAATAGGCCTGGCTTTGCGGGGAGAAGGCGCAGGGGACCCCCGCGGGGGAGAAGGGATCCGCAACACCTCCGCCACCCGCCGCCATTGCTGCTCTGGCTCCGCGGCAGCCACGTGTTCTCCCGTGCGCAGGCGCACCGGTACGGGGCGGGGCCTGGAGGGGTAAGTGGGGCGGAGGGAGTGCAAGGAACGGAAGGAGTGGCTCTTCGCGACGCAAGCGAGCGTTGGACGGCCTACCTGTGGACGGTGGCCCGGTGGGCTCAGTAATAACTTGTTCTGGGGACGTGTGGAGGGGCTTGACAAGACTCCTTCCTTTAAAAAAAAGAGAAAGAAAGAAAGAAAAAGTTTTGGGTTTTTTTTTTTAATTTAAATAACATGATTGAACGAAATGTTTGAAAGAAATGTTCACTTATAATTCCGTGATTGTGACAACTGTTTCAATTTTTCCTTATCCACTTACAGGCTGTAATCATGTGTTCACATAACAACAATTTATTCAACATACCAGTGTGAAAGTAACGGTGGGAGAGGCTATTCCCTCTTCTTTCGTCAAGATTTATCCCATGTTACTGCACCAAATAGACAGTTTTTTTAAGGTCTCAGTAACATTTCACCAAATCTATGCATTCTGATTCAAGAAATGGCAGGTACTGTTCAGCCCACACACAGCTTACTGACCAGCAGGAAAGCCATAAAACACTACCCTCAGGGCCATGGGAGACTCTTGAGTCTTTCACAAGT
>NW_006798707.1:2733214-2737266 GCF_000442215.2 Lipotes vexillifer | reverse complement strand
TAGGGAAAGCCATGGTAAAATTTGCAGTTTATGTTATTTGGAAAGACATAAACTGATCTACATTTTAAAAGGCCTCCTGGATGCTGGATGGAGACTGTAGAGGGGCAAGAATGAAAGCAAAGAGACAAGAGAGAAGGAGGATGGTGGGTTGGACTCGAATGACGTGGCAGAGGTGGTGAGAAGTGGTCCAAATCCAGATTTAATCTGAAGTTGGAGCCAACAGGACTTGCTAAATGGATTGATTGTGAAGGATGAGGAAAAGACATGAGTGAAGGATGACTCTAAGGCCTGAGAGAATAAGTGAATGGTGATACCATTAGCTAAATTGAGGAAATGGGTCTGGGTGGAGTAGAAATCAACTGTTTCTGTTTTGGACAGTTAAGTTTGAGATGTTCAGTAGACATCCAAATAGAGTGGTTCAGTAGGAAATCAGATATATGAGTAGATCACATTAGCATACAGATGCTATTTGAAACTGTATGGTTAGATCATCTTGGGTGTAAGTATAAATAGAGAAAAAAACTTAGCCCCAAAAATGTGCCAATTTATCAGGAATAGGAAGAGGACCTGGCAAAGGAGATTAAGAAGGGATAACAGTGATGAAAGCCCAGGAGAATGAGATGCCCTGGAAAACCAAAATTTTTATAAGGATTTCAGAAGCAAGACATAATCAAAGCCATGTCAAATGCTGTAAGATGAAGACTGAGAATTAATCAGTGAACTTGGCAAGATCAAGACCATTGGCAACTTTTCAAAAGCATTTTTAGCAGAGAGGTAGGGGGAAAAAACTGATTTTAGAGAGTAGAGGGGAAAATGGGAGGTGAGAAAGGGCAGAAAAGTATAGACAACTATTTCTAGGATTTTTGTTATAAAAGAACATGCATGAGGGACTTCCCTGATGGTCCAGCAGTTAAGAATCCACCTTTCAATGCAGGGAACGTGGGTTCGACCCCTGGTGAGGGAACTAAGACCCCGTGTGCCGCAGGGTAACTAAGCCTGCGTGCCGCAAACACAGAGTCTCAACAAAGACCCAACACAGCCAAAAGTAAATAAACAAATAAATATTTAAAAAAAAACACGCATGAGTCTGTGTGAAGATAGGTCTGACCTAGAGTTATGGATTTGTTAGTCATAAGTATAAAAATAAAAGCTTATTTTGCACTTACTATATGTCAGGCACTGTTCTAGGTGCTTTATGTGTATTAATTCATTTAGTCCTCACAACAGCCCTAGGATGTAGAAACTATCAACATCTACATCTTTCTGATAAGAAAACTGACATATAGAGCCGGGCAATGGAGGAAGAGCTTGATTTCTAACCCAAGTCATCTCTGAGCACGGCAACCTGATCCAATGAGAGTATGTAGGGTTTATATAGATGACCCTCCAATACCCAAGCATATCAATTCCTTGACCTCCTCCCTTTCAGTAATCTCTATGCTACACCAGCCACTCACTCCCATGGTCATGTAGCAGACCTTGCCATCCAATAACTGCACCTCTTCCATAATCTCAATTTCTACATACTACTCTGTAACCACCAACTCCTATCTTTCCAGCTCACTCCCTCTAGCTCTCAGCATCCAGCCAGTCCTTCTACCCTACCGGACCATCAATTCATTTGATCCTACAGTCTTTTCACCAGCCCTCATCCCTACTCCCTGATGGCTGCACTTCCCCCTTAATTTATCCTAACCTCTGTCATTACAACCCTCAACTCCCTTGCCTCTTTCCCACAAAACAGTCTTGGTAAAAACCACAAGCTTGGGGAATTCCCTGGTGGTCCAGTGGTTAGGGCTGTGAGCTTCCACTGCAGGGGGCCCAGGTTTGATCCCTGGTCAGGGAACTAAGATCCTGCAAGCCACGCGGCGCTGCCAAAAAACCAAAACAAAACACAAGCCTGGTAAAATCTAACTCTCCACCCACACGCAGCTGAACATGATTAGAGAAAGCCACAGCCACTTTATTAGGACTCTCATCTACTTCGAATTCGTGATCACAAACTTCACATAGCAAGTCGATGCTAACAGATTATCGAACAGTTGTTCCCTAATCCATTCACTCTTCCACTGCCCTAGACATTAGGACAGACTGTCCTATTACCCCAAACCTCCTCCTCCTCCATCCTCACTCTCAGTGGATGATTTTGCTTACGATTTCATGAGAAAATAGAAGCAATCACAAGAACACTTTCACAAGCTCCCAATACCACAGAATCTACCCACTTGTGCTCCATCTCTCCTGGTACTATGGATGAACTTTCCGTGATCTTAGCAACGGCCACCCTTCCACATAAGTTCTAGATCCCAGCTTCTCTTGCCCATTCAAGGATATTATTCCAAAAAGTCTTTCCTCTATCAGTGTCAGTTTTTACTTCTCAACTTAATCCTTCTCAAGGATATTATTCAAGGATATTATTCCAGAAAGTCTGTGTCAATGTTTACTTCTCAACTTAATCCTTCTCATCAACATATAAACATACTGTTATTTTTCTCTTCTTAAAAAACAGAATTCCCTTGACCCCTCTTCCCCCTCCAATTACTGTCCCAATCTTTTCTTTCCTTTAAAACAAAACTAAAAGAAAAAAGAATAGCCTAATTTTCTCAATTTCTCTCCTGCAATGGGACTTTCAGCCCCACCCACCACTACACCAAAACTCTTCTCAAGGCCACCAGCAAGCACCACATTGCTACCATATGTGTCCATTCTAAGTCTACATCTTACTTGACTTGTCATCAGTATGCTTGTCTTCCATGACGTCACACCCTCCTGGCTTTCTCTTACTTCTCTGGCTGCTCTTCTTATTCATTTCTCATGGATCTCCCTCACGTCCCACACTCTCTAACATCAGGGTTCCTTACAGCACTACTTCTTTATCTGTGCATATGTCTTTCCAGAATAAAGACTGCATTCTCCAGCCTTCTTTGCAACAATGGTTGGCCATATGACTACGGGCCAGAACAAAATATCCTTAAAGTGAGAGGGTATGCTATTCTCCATTGCTTTTTTCTTCTTAAACCCTGGAACTGAAATGTAATGGCCAAAGCTGAAGCATCCATGTTGGACTTTGAGGAGGAAATAACATGCTAAGAATGGTAGAGCAGAAAGATAGCAGAACCTAGGGACCCTGAAGCATTATATATGTCCTGGACCAAATCCTCAGGACTTCTTTTATACAACAAAAAACAAACTTCCCTCTTGTTTAAACTACTACATTTTGGGTTATGGCACACGCAGCTGAATCTAATTGTGCTGATTCTTTTCTATCCTTTGCCTCAGTTGGTGATACCACCAGCCACCCAGTTAGCCACTGTAAAAAGCAAGGAATCAACCCTGATTATTACCCAACCCCACATCTTACTTCCACCCAAACCATACCCACATCTGATCAATCAGCAGTCTTTTTCATCTCTGAAGTAATTCCACATTCAATTTCCTCATTTCCATCCAATTCTACCACCTCTGTTCTTGTTTGAGCCTTATATCTCTCACCCGAACTGCCACCACTGCTTTATTTGGACTCCCTTTCTCCAGGCTGCTACATTTTTATGATCTTTGCAAATCATAAATCTGACCATTCTACCTCTCTACTTAAAACCCTTCAGGGACTTCCCTGGTGGCACAGTGGTTAAGACTCCGCACTCCCACTGCAGGGGGCCCAGGTTTGATCCCTGGTCAGGGAGCTAGATCCCACATGCATGCCACAACTAAGGAGCTGGCGAGCTACAACTAAGGAGCCCGCCTGCCACAACTAAGACCTGGCGCAACCAAATAAATAAAAATAAATATTAAAAAAACTTGATTACTTTACAAAACAAAAACAAAAATCTTCACAAGCTTGCTGACAATTATGGAAGAAATTCTATGCTGCTCAATATATATGGACTACAGAAGAATCTATAACCTGGTCTCTGTCAATCTCCCCAGCATCATCACTCACTCACTGTAGACTGCCTCAAACATCACAACCCAGGCTCTCATCTGATCCTGGTTTCCTGCCCTACCACTTTTGTTCTGGCTTCTGCTCTCTTACTCATGCCCATAATTTACGC
>NW_006798707.1:2728739-2733193 GCF_000442215.2 Lipotes vexillifer | reverse complement strand
CGCTCTTCCAATCCTCTCTCAGGCCCCAATGCCAAGCCTTCAACCAACCTACTAACTAACAATTTAACTTAACTAATTCCTATTAGTCCTAAAGATAATAGGAATTATTAAAGATCCTATCTATCCTTAACAAAAGATTAGCAAATCAAGTCCAGTAATATATAAAAAAGATTATATACCATGATCACATGGGATTTATCCCAGGAATACTAGGTTTAACATTCAAAAATCAATAAATCTAATATGCCATATTAATAGAATGAAGGATTAAAAACACATGATAATCTCAAAAGATACAGAAAAAGAATTTAACAAAATCCAACACCCACTCATGATTTTAAAAAAAAATTTTAACAAACTAGGCATAGAATGGAACATCCTCAACTTCATACAGGAAAACTACAAAAAAAAACCCACAACTCACTTCCTACTTAATAATGAAGGACTGAATGCTTTTCTCCTGAGATTGAGAACAAATCAATACTGTCCATTCTCATCAATTCTACTCAGTATTTAACTGGAGGTTCTAGCTAGTGCAATAAAGATGTTAATAATAATAATAATGGCATGCAAACTGGAAAGGAAGGAGTAAAAGTATCTATTCACAGATGACAGAGAAAATCTCAAGGGATTCACAAAAAATTCTAAAACCAATAAATGAATGTAGCAAGGTCATAAGATACTAAATCAATATACAAAAAAAATCAATTGTATTTCCACATACTATCAATGAACAATCTGAAAATTAAATTAAGAAAACGATTCCATTTGAAATAGCACCAGAAAGAATAAAATACTTGGGAATAAATTTAGCAAAAGAAGTTCAAGACTGGTACCCTGAAAAGTAAAAACATTGTTGATAGAAATTAAGGAAAACCTAAGTAAATGGAAAGACATTCCATGTTCATGAATTGGTAAACTCAGTATCGTCAAGATGGCAATTCTCTTCAATTCGCCCTATACATTCATGCAATCCCTATCAAAATATTATCAGGATTTTTTTGTAGAAATTGATAAGCTGATCCTAAAATATATGTGGAAATGCAAAGGACCTAAAATAGTGAAAACAATTTTTTAAAAGAAGAACAAAGTGATGCAGCCACAGTACCTGATTTCAAAACTAACTATAGTGACAGTAATCAAGACAGAGTGATAACACAAGTATGGACACATGGAGCAATGGAACAACATCAAGAGTACAGACATAAATTTTTACTTCTAAAGTCAACTGATATATACAAGGTGCCAAGATATTTAATGAACAAAGAATAGTTTTTTTCATAAATAGTACTGGGCCAATTGGATATCCACATGCAAAAATATACATAAATAAATAAGATGACAAACTACCAATTAAAAAATCTGCAAAAGACTTGAATAGACATTTCACCAAAGAAGATACATGAATGGCTAAAAAGCACATGAAAAGATGCTCAACATCATTACCTGTTAAGGAAATGCAAATCAAAACAACAATGAGATACCACTTCATGTCTACTAGGATGGTTATAATAAAAAAGACAGACAATAACAAGTGCTGGTGAGCATGTGGAGAAACCAGATCCCTTATCTATTTCTTGTGAAAGTGTAAAAAGGTACAGCTTCTTTGCAAAAGAATTTGGCAGTTTCTTAAAAGAATTAAACATGGGGCTTCCCTGGTGGCGCAGTGGCTGAGAGTCCGCCTGCCGATGCAGGGGACGCGGGTTTGTGCCCCGGTCCGGGAAGATCCCACATGCCGCGGAGCGGCTGGGCCCGTGAGCTATGGCCGCTGAGCCTGCGCGTCCGGAGCCTGTGCTCCGCAGCGGGAGAGGCCACAACAGTGAGAGGCCCGCGTACCGCAAAAAAAAAAAAAAAAAAAAAAAGAATTAAACATGAACTTCCTTTGCAACCTAGCAATTGCACTCCTAGATACCTACCCATAGAAATGAAAACGTATGTCCATGCATACATTTCATAGCAGTATTATTATTCATATGGCCCCAAACTGTGAACAATCCAAATGTCTATCAAGTAGTGAATGGAGAAACAAAATATGGTATTATCCAAACAATGGAATATTACTTACAATACAAATGAAGTACTATTGTTATATGCTACAAGTGGATGAACCTCAAAAACATGCTAAGTAACGCTAGTTTTGTTTTCAAGCCTTTAACTTCTGCAGATCTGTCAATAACTTTAGCAAAATTGATCTCCGCATATTTATGTTCAATAGTTAGTGCTGCTAGATTTGTCAATCTATATTTGCTCCCAATTGCTAGACAACATTTTGTAGTAATTTTAATTCTAAACGGTTTATTTTACATGAAACAGCATACACACAAATAGTTAAGAAAAGGCTGAAACATAAGGTTGAGTTTGACGTAAGGTTGAGTTTTTTCATAAAAATCATGTTTCATAAGGGATTTCAAATATCGTAATACTGTTCATGCCTTTGTTTCTTTGAGTAGCTAAGTAGCTTTCGGATGTCTCTACAGCTGAAACATTTTAAACACAAACAAAAATTCCAAGTAGTCTTGGAATGACCAATTGAAGTTCTGCTTCTTGAATTTCCAATTGAAGTTCTGCTTCTTCATCTTTATAATTGTTGTGCAGTCATTGCTTATTTTAAATATCCTGTTTTAACACAGGAATATGTGGTACCACAGGGGCTGGAGATGTGAATTATTCTTGAATGATTCTGAAACTTTAGGAACTTAAAAAGAACTCTTAGGAGTGAGTCCACATGTGTCAGGGCCAACTATATAATTAGGAGTTCTTGGAATTAACTTTCTTATACACTATAATGTTTATCAGAGCACAAGTAATAAAAATGTGCTAATTTGAAGCATACATACATACATACATACATACACACATACATACATATGTAATTAAAACTCAGTGGTAGCCACAACCCTTGTTTAGAACTTGAGCCAATCAAATATTTGGGGGGAGAGAAATATCTTACTACTGACATTGTTCAGAACAGGTGACACCTGGTGATAAGAGGAAGCCGACTGGCTTTCAGTTGGTTTTGGTATTGTTTTTGAATTCCTCACAGACAGTACACCTCTTTAGTGCCTGGATGCTGGGCAGAGAGCTCCCACCACTCTGACCTTGGAAAGCCACTGTGTTTCCCCTAATGGACTGTGAATTCTCTGAGGGCTAGAACTACTCCCATCCCCCTCTTCAATCTCTGTACCCTGAGCCTAGCACAACGCACGGCACACAGTGGATATCCAACACATGTTTATCGAATAACTGAATGAAACAGTGTAGGATAGGAGTAGGGAGGCTTCAGATGCAGGTAGTCAGATTTGGTGGTGGCTAAAGGAAATGGAGAGGAAATCCACGGGACCTGACCACTGATCAGAGGTTGTGAATGTACATCTGTCAGTGTTGGAAGAGAGTGTTGCAGAGAGAAGAATCACAGATGACCTGGAATTTTCTAGCCTGGAAGTAACAGAAAATCATGTGATTTTTAAACTCATATAGGGAATATAGGAGGTCCAGTGTTCCAGGCAATGGGACCAAAGGTGGAAATGACGACTTAGTTCAATTTGGGCCATGCTGTTGAGGTACCAGCAGGTCAACCACAGATGGTGTCTAGCAGACAGCCGAAAAGACAGATTTTATATTTGATTTTTTGTTTAAATGATACAAGTGGCTTGTTAATAGTTTTCCATTGTCTTTTTCAATAGTGAACACTGCTTCAGCTACTTTATCCCTAAATAGGCTTTTGAGCAGAGCTGGGAACATAACTGTTACTTATACAAGATTGCAAACATCCTATTGACAAATTTTAGGAACATTTTTTTAAAATGGGGATTGCCTAAACTAGCTAGCATGCACCTGGGAAAGAAAATGCTAGTTGCCTTCGAATCCATTTCCCCCTTCTTCAATATTAATAGAATTTCAGACTTTTGGTTAGGCTGATATTCAGCTGTAATAAAGACTAAATTTCTCAGCTTCCCTTGCTACTAGATCTGGCCATGTGATTAAATCCTGGTGAATGAAATGTAAGCAAAAGTGATATGTGTGTTTGTAGGGAAGTGTTTTTAAGGAAAGAGGGCATGACCTTCTCTCTTCTCTCTTCTTACTGACTGAAATTGAGATGTAATGGCTGGAGCTTGAGCAGCCATAAGGTAAGCTTTGGAATGGAGACCACACCCAGGAGACACTTCAGAGGACCATCTTAGCTCTGAATTTCCTACTTTCACTTATAGCCAAACAGTATCCTAGTATACAGCCTTACAAAATAGTGTGAATTTACAGAGCACAAACAAGAGTCAATTACGCAGGATTTCTTATAGTATGAAAGCTCACAACAGTGACACTTGTACATGGTCTTGCTAAGGTTTTACTATTGCTTATGCTCATTCATAATCTTTTTTTTTTTTTTTTCATGACGCAGGCCTTCACGCGGGCCTCTCACTGTTGTGGCCTCTCCCGTTGCGGAGCACAGGCTCCGG
>NW_006798707.1:2699467-2727853 GCF_000442215.2 Lipotes vexillifer | reverse complement strand
CACGGGCCCAGCCGCTCCATGGCATGTGGGATCTTCCCGGACCGGGGCACGAACCCGTGTCCCCTGCACCGGCAGGCAGACTCACAACCACTGCACCACCAGGGAAGCCCCATTCATAATCTTTGACACAAAGAGCTAATGTGAGAAAAAGATTAAAGTATGACTACAATTTTACAAAAACTAAATAAAAAGCAATATATAGAAGAAAGATTAGGGACTTCCCTGGTGGCACAGTGGTTAAAAATCCACCTGCCAATGCAGGGGACACGAGTTCCAGCCCTAGTCCGGGAAGATCCCACATGCCACAGAGCAGGTAAGCCCGTGCATCACAACTACTGAGCCTGCGTGCCACAACTACTGAAGCCCACGCACCTAGAGCCTGTGCTCTGCAACAAGAGAAGCTACCACAATGAGAAGTTCGCACACTGCAATGAAGAGTAGGCCCGGCTCGCCACAACTAGAGAAAGCCCGTGCACAGCAACAAAGACCCAATGCAGCCAAAAATAAATAAATTTATAAAAAAAAAAAAGAAGAAGAAGAAAGATTAGAACAGTATTTGTCTTGGGTGTTCAGGGGAGTCCCCTCGAGGTGAGATAAGCATGATTACGAGTCAATTATGCAAAGTAAATAAATGAAGGAATTGCGAATGAATAGATGGATGGATATGCCCAAGGTTTTAAGTTTTAAAAAGGTTTTAAATTTTGAAGAGTTTATGAGCATTCATAAACAAAGAGAGTGAACATAAACACAAAGCTTAAATGCTTCACAATTTAGAAATCAGAAGATTGGTTATTGAGTTCTGCAGTGTGAGTTGATGACAACTGAGAAAGAGATTGAGGGTAGAAGGGAGGGGTGCAGTGTAGAGGTTCTCTGAGGCCCAGACTAGCACTGGACCCTGACCAGCAGTAGGGCTGGTGGGATGGAGGTGAGAGTCAGGCCATTCTCCAAAAGAAGGACCCTGAGGAGAAGGAAGGAGGATCTAGGATCCTCTCCAGGAGTTCAATCCCAAGGAAGACTGATCAGTTCTCAACATTCTAAAACGATGGCTCACAAGGTGCTAACAAACTGGTTCTGAATCATCCTGTATACTGTCCTTTACTTTAGGAACCAAAAAAGGTGTTTAGTGAGTGGTGGTGGGTGATGATAAGTAAGAAGATTCTCCAAGTCTAAGTATCATGCAATTTTTCTTTAAAACTGTACACATATTTAAGAAAAATTTTAAATTCTCTAGATTTAAATTTGCAATTTCTAGTAATACAACAGTAAATCATAGAGGATTTCTACAGGGTCCAGATTCAAGTGAGCAGCAACTCAGGAAAAAAATGAAAAGGCAAGAGAAAGGAAGTTATATTCTTAGACTTAGATACTTCCTATTTCACTAAAAGTCAGTAAGAAAAACTTCAACAGTTCTAAAAAAGCTAAGTACATGTGTAGATACAGAACAAAATATGTAACTATTAAATGTAATTGGATCATATTTACATGTTGGAATTATTTCGTATAGGGACTTAGGTATCAGGGCTGCTATTTTTTCTCATTTCCTACTTTCTTCATTCATTGAACAAATATTTATTGAAGCCATATTGTGTGCCAGGTACTATGACAGGATTATAATGATACAGCTATGAAATACGATGATATTATACATACAATATATCATATATACCATATAATATGATACAATGATATAACAGGATTATAGTGATATAACTATGACAGAATTATAATGATGAACAAGACATAGCTCTCTGAACAATTTTATCTCTTAACCAGGGAAATGGTAAGTAAACAACAAATTCCACACAGTATGACACACACCATGATAGGTCTAAAGATAGGACATACCAAGAGTACAGAGGAGAGGCACTTCTCCCAGTCTTTTGGAGTTATATAGAGGGAAGAAGCATATGCAAAGAGCTAGAGGAGAACATTTGTGGAACTAGACATAGAGATATAGTTTGACTGGAGATTTTAAAATGTCAGCCATCAGTAATAGCATTTCTTGACATCTATTTGGATTTTAAAGTGGTTGCTTGACTAAATGCCACTAGACGATAGTATCTTTCTGGTCTTATACCCTAATGTAAAAATGATGAGTTGATGATGCCTCATATTTTCAGAGAATAGTTTCAGAGTGCAAGTTGGCAGTTTCATAGGAAAGATAGGAAAGGAAAAGTATAGACAGAAATAGAAAAGCACACAGAGTGACTTCTTTTTGAGAGCTTAAATGCTCTGAAAGATCATGAATAAATAAGGAATAATTATATTTTTCAGCGTATGTTAATGCATTTCATTAGATGTGTGTAGGACAAACTATATCACCGTGTCTGTTATTCAAATAATAGAAAGAAGGGAATGCCGTTAACTGTTCACAATTTATCTCAGAAATCAAAGATACATAAATTTACTTCCTATATTTTGTCAATATACCATCTTTCTAATTCTTACTCCTTCTGAAATAACAGCCAAATATCATTTAATAACGAGACAATAAATTAGGAATGATAAATTTAAAAACAATTGTAGAGCTTAGGATTCAGAAGGTTCCAACGCAGACCCATATTTGGCAATGATAACATAAAGGTTAGTCAAAAGAACTTTTCTTAAAACAAATCAAAACCAAAAGTGAGACATGCAGTTGGGATAGGGGGAGAGCAGGGCTGTTTTGTTTTGTTTTTTTCATTTTTAGGATTAAAAGAGAGAAGTCCTGATGATGGAGTTTACGATGGTTGATATTTTAGAAAGCACAGATTAGAAAGAATTTATGTCTTTGAAAGTAATAACAAGACTTCTTTTCTCAAATTTAAACTGAATTCGTAGCTCTGTGAATGTATTCCGATGTTAACTTTGAATTCAAATGTACTGTTGACCAGCCTTTGAGAAGGGGTGTTACAGTACAAAGAGCATGGACTGCTGAACCAAACTGACCTAGATAGGAAACCCTGTCATGTCACTTGTCAGCTATGGGCTATTGCCCAAATCATTTAATCTCCTTGGGTCAGTTTTCTTACACGTAAAACTGGAATACTTATTTCTGACTCAGGATTGTTGTAAACTTAAATGAAATAAACAGCTAATGTGCCTCATTAGACCAGGCACATTAGATATTGCCAGACCCTTAATAAACTTCTGCCAATTGAATTAATATTAAGCCAACAGGTTAGTGATATTCAATGTTAAATGAGATTTTGGACTCCATAGATAACTTTTTCCCAGTTTTTAATTTTCTTTTGTTCTATTTTTAGGATTAAATAAATTCATTTTTATTTAAAAATTTGGGGGAGGGTGCCAAAACCTGGGAATAAACATTTTTAAAGAGGGAGAATTAGAAAATATAGTCAATGCTCTTTTTTTTTTCTTTTTTTTGGCTTAAACAACAGAATTAATTTTCTCACAGTTCTGGCAGCTAGAAGTCCAACATCAAGGTGTTAGCAGGTTTAGTTTCTTCTGAGGCTTCTCTCCTTGGCTTGTAGATGGCCATCTTCTGCCTGTGTCTTCACATGGTCTTCCCTCTGTGTCCGAATCTCTTCTTACAAGGACAGCAGTCATATTGGATTAGGGCCCATTCTGGTGACATTTTAATTTAAATTACCTCTTTAAAGACCCTATCTCCAAATACAGTCCCATTCTAAGGTACTGAAGGTTAGGACTTCGATACATGAACCTGGGGGGGATGAAATGGAGCCTATAACACCCCTCTACCCCGCCACCCCTGTTTTAACATTGGCCTTTTCCCATTTTAAGATAATTTTACTTAGTTTTGGGGAGGGTAAAACAGTTAACTATTATATTTTAATGATTAAAAACAATTCTGTAAAATGAGCACACAGTGAATACAGTCACTTTAATCTAGGGTCGCCGACTCTCTGGGCCTGGGGAGGGCATGCAGGTGGTCAGAGCCCAGTCAAAAGGGACTCGCTAGGACTGGGGGAAGGAGGCGGTCAGCTGGGAAGGTAGCTGCAGTCAGCGGGCGGCACGTCCAACTGCAGTCTATAAAAACGCATCTCGGGGCCAGTTTTACTTATGGTGACCGACTGACGTTCCTCCTCCTGATTACCAGCGAGCTAACTAACCCTGGTACAGGACTTCAGCTTAGACAACGCTTTGACAGGCTGTGTCTCTCTTAATCCTCTTGTCCCCGGACGAGGCTGGTGGAGATTTGTCAGCAGTAAATTGTTTACTCTGCACACATTCCAAAGAGGAAAATGGGCCCCTGCGCGGGAAAGAGGCCCGCTCCCGGGACAGCTACTCAGCGACTACCTCACGGAACCCCGGGCTGCCAACTCGGCCGCTGCGCCCCTTCTCGGGACGCAGGCGCTGTAGCAGAGCTCTTCCGGCGAAATAGCTGTCCGTCCCCCAGGCAGCTGCGTCAATGCTGCGCGCAGCGAGAGGCGGAGCCTCGGCCCTGCGACAGTCGCCTGCGATTGCGCCTGCGCGGGTCGTCATGCTGTCAACCAGGCCCCTGGGTCTGGTCTTGCTACCGCTGAGCCGTCTCCGGAGGTGGCCAGGGTTCGGGACCTTTCCATTCCTGCGCTGCCTTGGGCAAAAGCCCTTCGAGAGAGCCCGGTTATCGTGTTGCAAATTCTCGTCTAGAGACGCGCGAGATGAAGGAGAGCGCGAGGCGGCACAGAGGAAAGCCCCAGACGCAGAGTCGCCTCCATCTCTCCCTCCGCTCGTCCGGGGACTTGGGACCAGATGTCTTTCGTCACTGGAAAGCCTCAGACTACCGACACCGCGAAAGGAGTCACCCCCTCGAGAGCGCGAGGGCTCGAGTGAAGACCAGGGCCAGTCGGGTCCCGCACACCAGGGATCCGGGGGTCCCTCACTGCCCGCCTTGGCCCAGTCTGCCACCAAGGATGACGATCTTCACGTCTCCTCTTCCTGGTCAACTACCCGAGAGGTGCCTTTTCGGGCTGGGGAGCTGATTTTAGCTGAGACTGGGAAGAGAGAAACACAATTTAAAAAATTATTTAGGTTGAGCAATGCCGGACACTTAAATAGTACCTGGGGGGCAGTCCCGTTCAGCGACATCGTGGGGAAGTTCCCCGGCCAGATACTGACGAGTTCCTCTGGTAAGCACTTCATGCTGAGGAGGCCAGCATTGGAAGATTATATATTACTGATGGAAAGAGGGCCTGCCATAACATGTCCTAAGGTAATGCGATGGGAGTTAGGTTCATTTGGTTCCACCAAGAGCAAAACGGATGCAGTACTACAGACCTGATTAGTGTACTTAAAGCACATTTCAGCACGTTTCAAGTTTTTATTGTTCTCACTTTTTTTTTAACCAATGGCTATGACTTTTACATATTTTATGATTACTAATTTTAGGAAGAAATAGCCAGATTTTAATTTTAACTTGGGAGCCTCGATTCTCTGATCTGTAAAGTGATTTACTATATAGAGTGATGTGGACTCACTAGGCAATAAGAATGTGTATTTATTCCCCATAATTCTTAAGTTTGCGAGTTCAGCATTCAAGAGAACGTTGAACTCTTAGGGACAATTTTTTAGTACCACTGTGGCGATATTTTAAGCATCATATTTAATCAGGCATGTTATTAGAGGTATATTTTGTCAACAATAGATATCTCACTATGCTTTTAAAAAAAGATATATATATATATATATATATATATATATATCTGAGTCACTTTGCTCTACAGCAGTAATTAATAAAACATTGTAATTCACCTGCTGGCCTCTCCCGTTGCGGAGCACAGGCTCCGGACGCGCAGGCTCAGCTGCCATGGCTCACGGGCCTAGCCGCTCCGCGGCATGTGGGATCTTCCCGGACTGGGGCACGAACCGTGTCCCTGCATCGGCAGGCAGACTCTCAACCACTGCGCCACCAGGGAAGCCCTAAATATATTTTAAATTTTATTTTATTTATTTTATTTTTGGCTGCGTTTGGTCTTTGCTGCACACGGGCTTTCTCTAGTTGTGGAGAGTGGGGGCTACTCTTCGTCGTGGTGCGCGGACTTCTCATTGCGGTGGCTTCTCGTTGCGGAACACGGGGTCTAGCAGTTGTGTCACGCGGGCTTAGTAGTTGTGGCGCATGGGCTTAGTTGCTCCGCGGCATGTGGGATCTTCCCGGACCAAGGCTCGAACCCGTGTCCCTTGCATTGGCAGGCGGATTCTTAACCACTGCGCCGCTAGGGAAGCCCTCACTATGCTTTTCCCATTAGAAAAAAATTTTTTATATGAAAACAGCTAAAATTAGACACTAAACATAAAAGGAATATTATTTATAAGTAAATTACCTACCTAGTTCCTTGTTACAATCTTACGCTAATCATCCATTGCTAGTGGTTTATTTTAATCATCAGTCACAGTCACTGACCTTGAGCAGAATGTTCCTTTGTAACAACTCCTCCTCCTAGTCCTAGATGAGGAATCATTCATTATTTCTTTAGTAAATACTCGCCTACCTTATATATTCAGGGCACTATTTTAGGGAGGTGAAGTGGTGAACCACAGTCCTTGCTCTCAACATAGACCTTATGTCCTAGAGGAGGTGACAAGGAACAAACAAGTAAATGAGACAATTCGATAATTTCAGGTAGTGCTAAGTGCCATGAAGACAAGTAGATTAACAATAACATTGTGTTGGGTAACCTGGGGGAGGAGAATACTTTATGTCAGGTGGTTAGAGAAGGTCTCTGAGGAGGTACATTTGATAAACTAATTAAGGAAGAGCCAGCCTTGCAAAGATCTAGGAGCAGAGTGCTTGCAAAAGGAAGAGTATTGCAGAGTTCTTGCTATAGACTGAGTGGGTTAGGTGAGGGAGAGAATGGTATGAGACATGCTGTGGTTGGAGATATGAGTATTTTATTCCATGTGCATTGGGTGACTGTTGGAAGGTTCTAAGTAGGAATCCAGTCTATATATATATATTTAAAAATAAATTTATTTTATTTATTTTCGGCTGCTTTGCATCTTCACTGCTGCACGCGGGCTTTCTCTGGTTACAACGAGCGGGGGCTACTCTTCGTTGCACTGCAAGGGCTTCTCATTGCCGCGGCTTCTCTTGTTCTGGAGCACGGGCTCTAGGCGCGCGGGCTCTAGAGCGCAGGCTCAGTAGTTGTGGCGCATGGGCTTAGTTGCTCTGCAGCATGTGGGATCTTCCGGGACCAGGGCTCGAACCCACGTCCCCTGCATTGGCAGGAGAATTCTTAACCACTGCGCCACCAGGGAAGTCCCTCCACTGACTTTCAAAAGCTGGTCTCCTCCGTAGAATTATGTAGTTTTATCTTAATATTAAAAGTTGGTCTGAGGGAGCAATTTTGAATAAACTTCCTAACAGTTACATGTAAAGTGTGAACATTTCACAGGGGTCAATATCAAGCACTTTTAGGTTTGGAGTAGAAGTATAAATGGCAACACTCCCTAAATTTTTATTTTTATTTTATTTTAATTAATTAATTAATTTATTTATTTAGGCCACACCCTGTGGCTTGCGGGATTTTAGTTCCCCGACCAGGGTTTGAACCTGGGACCATGGCAGTGGAAGTGCCAAGTCCTAACCACTGGACCGCCAGGGAATTCCCAACACTCCCTAAATTTTTAAATTAATCTTTTCTGCTGATTTTCATGTTTGGAATACTTATATAAGAACCATTGGAGAGTAGGAATTGTTGCTACTTAAGACTAAAGTGCAGCCCAGTTATTAAAACCTTCTGCTAAGGATTAGGTTTATATTGTTGAATTAGTTAGGAAAGAGATTAAAATTCCTGCCAAGGAAAAAGTCTGAAAAGATTGTTTGAAAGCCTAGAGTTTTAAAATGTATAGAAAACTCAATAGTAGAGTGATATTTCATAACTTCAGAGGAGTCTTCCAGTAGCTTCAAATCCCTTTTGGAAAGAGGCAAGGAAATGAATAAATGCTATTCCCACCCCAGTTTTGGACTGAAATCGCTAGGATGTGTAAAGTGGGCTCCAACCTCATTCCATGGAGACCAGGTAACCTGAATGGCAGAAAGCAAAAGTTAAAGTGTGCTAAAGTTTTTTTTTGTATTTTATTTTATAATTCTAGTCTTATATGAAAGAGCCAAGGAAATAGAACTGCCTTCTCCAGGGCATTTCACTGAAATGGCTACTGGAGCTGCCTCCCACTCCTGTGTGAAGTTATCTGTGCCCCCTCCCACCTCTACTCCCACGTGCCTGGCAGATGGGAGAGGATATGTACGTCTGAAAGACTGAATTTGTTAATGAAACTTTTTGACTAATACACTTTAAGAATTATGTGTCTAAGTATCATTTGGTTCAAGCCTTAGTCCATCATTTCAGAAAATACATTTTGGCTTTTAATTAGATAACTGTACCTGTTAAATAGTTTCTTATGCATCCAAACCTATATTTAATACACAACTTTGTTGTGACTCAACAGAGGATCCTAGAAAACCTCCTGTTTCTTTTAGAATTTTCACAGCAGCTTTTGTCAGAGAAGGAAAAGATAGTAAAACCTTACCAGATGTGCTGCTTATTAGCGACTTCAAAAGGTTTGTTATTGGGGGGGATGTTGAAATAAATGCTAACATTTAAAATTTTCTCTCTCTATAGCATTTGTAATATATAGTGAAATGATCAACAGCGTGGTTAGGAGATGTTTGGGAGTACAACATCAGTTCTACCCCTGACTTGCCCACTTGATTCCTGGCTGTGTGACTTTGGGCAAATTACTTTTTTGATTTCTCATCCTTATAATGGGATGGTGATACTTTTCTCATATTATTATTCTGATTAAACAAGATAATGTTTGAAAGCAGTTTGCATAGTTAACAGAAGCCTGGCACCTGGTGAAGTTTCAATAAACAGCTATTACTACTATCGTCCATGATATTCCTGTTAACAAAACAATTCTTTAGTTATAAAGTTTGGCAAATGAGTCCTCCTGTCTATTCCTGGTATCCTAATTCTAAATGAGCATTCATCATTTCATGCAGAGATTATGTAATAACTTCCTAACTGGTCTTTATACCTCTAATTTTTTTCTATTCTAGTACATCCTATATTCGTCTCACAGATTAATCTTTATAAAATGCCATTAATATTACCTCAGTGACATGCCCCAGTTACTTACCAGTTACTTACCATGCCCCAGTTACTTACTTACCAGGTTAAGTTCAGATGCGTTAGCATAGATTCAGGTCTCTCCTTACTGCACCTCCTGAGATGGGCAAACTGTGTTTATTACTCTACCTCTTTTTTGTTTAAAACTGTTTCCACTTTATGACTGTTTCCTTAAATTCTCTATGTCTTTAAGGTAGGGCAGTCTGCTGATTTCTCCTTTCTCTGAACTCCTATTCTTACTTATTTTCTGTAATTTCAATATTATACTGAAGTGCTTCTGTATTTGCTACCTGATTCTTGCATCTCTCATTTCATCAAGTAAAATATAAACTTTTGGTAGGCAGGGCCAGAGTTTAATTCTTTTTTTTTTTTTTTCACTTCTTTTCTCCAAGTCCAACATAGTGTTTGTAAGCCTAGGTGCTTAGTACATATTTATTGATCACAGAGTCACCCATGCTGTATTTCAATCATAGGATATGAATATGATACTGTTGATGATGAATATCCACCCAGGTGATACTGTTTTGGAAGCTGGCTCGGGCTCTGGTGGAATGAGCTTGTTTTTATCCAAAACAGGTAAGAGATTGGGATAAATGAGTTGAATTTAGATGACAAAGAAAACATTCAATCTGTTCATAATAACGGGAAGTTAAATAGATACAGATGTTTCAGAAAATATTCACATAACTTTGTGATAGAGAGCATTCTCCTTGAAATCAAATGTAAGCAACTGTTTTTCTTTCCATTTTGTACATTTATTCAAGTCATTCTCTGTCTAACCCTCTCTCTGTTTGCTTTCTGTTGCTCCCTCCACGCTTTTTTTTAACTAAATTTTTTTTAGAACATAACATAGCTACAGAAAAGTACACAGATCATAAGTGTATACCTCACTGAATTTTTATATCGTGACCACACTCACGTAGTTATTACCCAGATCAAGACAGGGAATGTTATTGTACCACCGAAACCTCCTCAAATCCCTTCTCAGTCCTTATCCTACCCAAAGGTAGAAGGTAGCCACCACTCTGACTTTTATCACCATTGATTAGTTTTGCCTGTTTTGAATCTTACGTAAAAGGAATCCTGTAGTATTGTACTCTTTTGAATCTGGTTGCTTTCATTCAACATTCTGTTTGTGAGATTCAGCCATTGCATGTAGCGATGGTTATTTCATTTTAGTTGCCATTTTTGTAAGTAAAGCACAGTTTATCCATTCTGCTGTTGATGGGTATTTGAGTTGAACATTGTGAATAGTGCTTCTCTGAACATTCTTGTACTTGTCTTTTGTGCACACATGTACATGTTTTTGTTGATAATAGTGCCAAGTGAATACTCAGTATGAGAGAATATAGAAGGAGGAGGGCTGTCAGCTGCCGGAGAAGAGTCATATACTATCGGGGCAAAGAATTATTTTTGCTGTTCATGAATAAATTAATACGTAATATAGAACTATTAAGCTAAAGCTAGATCATGAAGAATTTTCCTTTCTTTAAGAAAGTCTTTAAATATTGTCAGTTGGTAAAAGTACTGCTTGAAGGTAGCACCTAATCAAAACTCAAGAGGTATATAGTAAACATAAATATCTGTTCATGTTCCCACCACTTGATTTCTGGTTACTGTTATTGTAGTTGATTATTGCTCCCTTTGACCACTTAATTCCTCTGATTGTCAGCATTGCTTTGGCTTGTTTGGCTGCCTCTGCAGTGTTCCCTTTCTCACCTAATAATAGACAGCATTCTCTTTTGGTAGATTTTTTTTTTAATCATTCATGTTGGTTTTATTAATGCATTCTTTTTTAGCTAATAAACATTGTTAGAGCAGTTGTAGGTGTATGTGGGTAGATTTTATAAAGATTACAGATAGACATATACTGAATTAAACTTAAACCTTTTGTTTTTTGACCTAATGTCATCACATACAAACATAATCCAATTTATACTGGGTCAGGAAATTCATTTTGGGCTCCTCACATCTTTTATTGGACTCTTTTCTGTGCATAGTTAAAGGCAGCCATTTCTTCACAATCTGTGACAGATTCCTAAATGCATTTGACAAAGTGAATTTATAAAAAATTTGTGAAACAAGAGGAATGTTTGTATTTCTAATATCTATAGTGTTGGAGGAATATCATGACATAAATAATCCCAAACTATGAGTGATCAAGAAATTATTGCTGTTTACTTTCAGGATAAATTTATTTTCACCATAATTTTCTAAGTGTTTAGCTTGTGCTACTATTAACATTAATTTTTATCCCTTGAGAACATGATGACTTACAGCTGGACTTACATTTTAAAGAGACATGCTGCAATTTAAACTCTTCATTTTAACTATAGACTGATTGATCTGGGACAGCCTCCAAATGGTATCAAATCACCTCACATAGAGGTGGGTAGAAAATTAATTGCCGTAAGTTAAAATGTAGTAGTTTTCTGTGAAACTGCAGTATTACTGTGATAAATAGTTTGAAAGTTTTTCAGACACACACAAAAATACAAGTGTTGGGGCTTCCCTGATGGTGCAGTGGCTGAGAATCCGCCTGCCAATGCAGGGGACATGGGTTCGAGCCCTGGTCTGGGAAGATCCCACATGCCACGGAGCTACGAAGTCTGTGTGCCACAACTACTGAGCCTGTGCTCTAGAACCTGCGAGCCACAACTACTGAGCCCACATGCCACAACTACTGAAGCCCATGCACCTAGAGCCCATGCTCTGGAACAAGAGAAGCCCGAGCACCGCAACGAAGACCCAACACAGCCAAAAAATAAATAAATTAAAAAAACAAACAAACGAGTATCTTTTAAGTATCTGGAAGGCCTAGCTTCATCCATAGCAAAAGACATGCAGATTAAAACTACAATGATAAACTATATGCAATTTTTAGATTGACACAGGTAAAAAGTTTGATAACTCTTTGTTGGAGAGAATATGGAGAAATAGGCACTCTAATACATTGTTGGTCGAGTGTAAATTGGTATCATTGTTTTTTTGGAGGACAATTTGGTAATAATTTTCAAAATAAAAATATTCACATATCCCTTGAGTCAGCAGTTCCATTTTTAGGACTTTATCCTATAGATATACTGGCTCATGTGTACAAAGATTTAGGCAAAATAATTTTTATTGCAATATTGTTTGTTATAGCATAAGACTAGAAACAAGCTAAATGTTCATCAGTAGGTGACTGGTTAAATAAACTGTGGCATAGTCATACAAAGGAACATAGTAGATCATTAATCACTGAAATGGCATTGGTAAATAAGAAGGAAGGTACAGGACAGTATATATGATAGGTAACAACGTGTGTTAAAAACAGAGAAAGATACTTGCACACTTGTACTATAGGCAGCGACTTTCTCAGGAAGGGTAAATAACTATGGTGGAATGATTGTCTCTGATGAGGGAGATTGATTGGGTATTTGGGATAGGGTAGAGACTTTTGTAACCTTGAACTATTTGAATTATTTTTTCACATCCATGTAATATCTTTGCAAAATAAAATTTTGACATTCTTTATGTACTGATTAATACTGTGTAATGTCATAATTTTTTTTTTAATTAAGTTGGATCACAAGGACGAGTCATAAGTTTTGAAATTAGAAAAGACCACCATGAACTGGCTAAGAAGAATTACAAACACTGGCGTGATTCATGGAAAATGAGTCACGTAGAAGAGTGGCCAGACAACGTGGATTTTATTCATAAGGATATTTTAAGAGCAACTGAAGACATAAAATCTTTAACATTTGATGCGGTAAGTTTTCTAAAGTAGTCCTATGATATTACCTAATACTGAGTACAAAGAAAACAAGGACCATGCTTCTTTTATATGGAAAAGGATCTTCCTTCATTATTTGCCCCATTTCTATCTCTAAGAGTGGGAGGAATATTTTCCTTTAATATCATGGTGGGATTTAGAGCAGAGAGATATACTGAATTAGGCGCCAAAGTTGTTAATAAATGTGGGGTAATGATGAAATACTAGGAGGAGTAGTTGAGCATCATGAACTTCAACGTTTCTAGGATAAAGGAATAATTTGGAAGCAGCATTGGGAGCATACTGAGCCCCGCACCTGACCTCATATTGTGAGATTTGGGGGAATAAATAGCCTTCAGTTTTGAGGGAAGAGGCAAGAGGCATCTTCAGACAGTTAAAGTAGGATGTAGAGGAGTGTCAATTAAAGATGTTGAGGATAGAGGCATATTTATTGTGAACAAAGCTCCAGAAAGTGGAGTGGAGGGATTTGTGAGGAGAGGGAGGAGTGGGAGGTTGAGTTAGGGCAGGAGAAGCAGAGTAGTATGAAGACAAAAGGATAGATGACGAGAGAATGCCATTTTAAGCTGTGACCAGTGATGGTGGAGATATGGGCCATAGTACTATTAGATGACCTCAGAGTTTCACAATTCTAGTTTAAGTTGCCTTATCCTTGATGATGCCATTATCAGTTCATGACTTGACACTATGGACTGAGGTCTGGGTAAGAAGTCTTCTTTGCTTTTCTTTCATTTTTTTTTAATAAATTTATTTATTTTATGTTGTTTATTTTTGGCTGTGTTGGGTCTTTGTTGCTGCACACGGGCTTTCTCTAGTTGCAGCGAGCAGGGGCTACTCTTCATTGCGTTGCACGTGCTTCTCATTGTGGTGGCTTCTCTTGTTGCGGAGCATGGGCTCTGGGTGTGTGGGCTTCAGTAGTTGTAGCACATGAGCTCAGTAGTTGTGGCTTACGGGCTCTAGAGCGCAGGCTCAGTAGCTGTGGCGCATGGGCTTAGTTGCTCCGCAGCATGTGGGATCTTCTGGAATAGCGCTCGAACCCGTGTCCCCTACATTGGCAGGTGGATTCTTAACCACTGTGCCACCAGGGAAGTCCCTTCTTCACTTTTCTTAATTGGCTATTGGAAACTTAGATTATTTTAGGAACTTTATAAGAGAAACTAGGTGAGAAATGAAGTAAAGTTCAAAGAGGTGATTTTTATCAGGACTGGTTCCTATCTCTGATATAACTAAAGCCAATAGCTACAGTGGCACAGCTTCCTGGACACAAGGACCACCGTTTTTTTTTTTTTTCTCATCCTTGTTTGGCTTGCATATTATATAGCTCAATAAGGGCAGAAAGAGGACTTGTTCTACTTTGGCCATCCATAGGAATGTCACAGATACGTGGGAGTTTAATTGGTCATCAGAATTTTGCTTGATGAGCATGAAACACAACAAAGGGTTTTAACAGTATTGTTACAACCTTGTGGAAACCTGCTGAAACATCCATCCCTGTTCCAAAGGAAAGAATACTCCTTACTAGATTTTTTCAATTGAGTCTCTCTTGAATAATAGTGTCAGATGAATACTCAGAGCATATAGAAGGAGGAGAGCTGTCAACTTCTGGGGAAGAGTCATATACTATTGGGGCAGAGAATTATAGTTGGTGTTCATAAATAAATTACTCATAATATAGAATTATTAAGTTAAAGCTAGATCATGAAGAATTTTCCTTTCTTTAAAAAAGTCTCTAAAAATTGTCAGTTGGTGAAAGTCCTGCTTGAGGGTAGCACTTGACCAAAACTCAAGAGGTGTATAGTAAACATAAATATCTTTGGGGGAAAGGATGTTTATTTATTTATTTTGTTGAAGTATAGTTGATTTACAATGTTGTGTTATTTTCTGGTGTACAGCAAAGTGATTCAGTTGTACATATATATACATATTCTTTTTCATATTCCTTTCCATTGTGGTTTATTACAGGATATTGAATATAGTTCATACAGTAGGACCTCATTCATCTATTGATATTTTATATATAGTAGTTTGTATCTGTTAATCCCAAATTCTTACTTCATCCCTCCCCCACCCCCTTTCCCCTTTGGTAACCAGAAGTTTATTTTCTATGTCTATGAGTCTGTTTCCGTTTCATAAATAAGTTCATTTGTGCTGTATTTTAGATTCCACTTATAAGTGATATCATACGGTATTTATCTTTCTCTTTCTGACTTACTTCACTTAGTATGATAATCTCTAGGTCCATCCATGTTGCTGCAAATGGCATTATTTCATTCTTTTTTATGGCTGCGTAGTATTCCATTGTGTATATGTACCACATCTTCTTTATCCATTCATCTATCAGTGGACATTTAGGTTGCTTCCATATCTCGGCTGTTGTAAATAGTGCTGCTGTGAATATGGGGGTGCATGTATCTTTTTGAATGGCAACTCTACTTTTAGTTTTTTAAGGAACCTCCATACTAGTAAACATAAATTTCTATGCATGTTCCCACCACTTGATTTCTGGTTATTGTTATCCTAGTTGATTATTGCTTCCTTGACTACTTAATTCCTCTCCTAGCTGCCATCTCACCTCCTGGGCCTTCACACTTCCAATCCATTCTCCTCATCTTTAGACTAATCTAGTTCTCATACTGTCACTCTCCTGCTGAGAAACCAATTAGGAACTTTTCATTCAAAGATTTATGGTGTCCTTCAGAATCTGATCTCAACCTTCCTTTCTTTAGCTTTTTTATATAACCTGCCTATACTCCTGCCATCTCAAATGAGGTAGGTGAATAAAAAAGGTGTTAAACCACAAAGACAAAGAGAACAGAACAAGAAAAAAATGGCTAATAAAAGATTTTAAACAAATTTTAATACATTTTGTAAACAACCTAACCATCAAAAGAGGAATGGACATGGTGGAATACTAACAATGGTATTATTTAACATAGTGAAATAAAGGTACTGTATCTACATCAATAAATCTCCCTGAGAAAACCATAATTCAAAAAGACACATATGTCCCAATGTTCAATGCAGCACTATTTACAATAGCCAGGACATGGAAACAACCTAAATGTCCATTGACAGATGAATGGATAAAGAAGATGTGGTACATATATACAATAGAACATTACTCATCCATAAAAAGGAACAAAATTGGGTCACTTGTAGAGATGTGGATGGACCTAGAGTTTGTCACACAGAGTGAAGTAAGTCAGAAAGAGAAAAACAAATATCGTATATTAATGCATATATGTAGAATCTAGAAAAATAGTACAGATGAACCTATTTCCAGGGCAGGAATAGAAATGCAGATGTAGAGAACAGACGTGTGGACATGGGGGGAAAGGGGAGGGTGGGATGAATTGGGAGATTAGATTTGACATAGATACACTACAATGTGTAAGATAGCTAGTGAGAACCTGCGGTATAGCACAGGGAGCTCAGCTCAGTATTCTGTGATGACCTAGATGGGTGGGATGGGTGGGGGATGGGAGGGAGGTCCAAGAGGGAGGGGATATATGTATACATATAGCTGATTCACTTCATTGTACAGCAGAAACTAACACAACATTGTAAAGCAATTATACTCCAATAAAAAAAAATCTCATAGAACTTAGTGAAAAACAAATTATTCAAGAATAAGTATGGAATGGCTACATATATGTAAAAATTTAAAAACAGTACCATGTATTATTTGTAGCTATATACATATGTTGTAGAAGCATAAAATTATTTGGCAACATTACCAACTTCAGGGCAATGATTATCTCTGAGGAGAGAAAAGGAGGGAGTGAATAGAGGGAAGTAAGTTTTGGAGTTTATTCATCCTGGTTCACTTAGGCTCCATAATAGCCAATATGATCTTGGGTAAATTACTTAATCTTTCTGTGCCTCAGTCACCTCATGTATTAAACAAGAATAGTAATCAATAATAATACCTATTTCATAGTGTTGTTGAGGATTAAATTAGGTGTTTCTGTAAAGTGCATAGAACAGTACCTGATATATAGTAAGCATTAAATTAATATTAGCTATGATTTCCATCATTATTAGTTTTCTCCGTTTCCCTTTTCTCTACCTGTTTGTTTATTTTTTTTAATTAATTAATTAATTTATTTGGCTGCATTGGATCATTGCTGCGCGCAGGCTCTCTCTAGTTGCGGCGAGTGGGGGCTACTGTTCGTTGGAGTGTGCGGGCTTCTCACTGCAGTGGCTTCGCTTGTTGTGGAGTACAGGCTCTAGGCGTGTGGGCTTCAGTAGTTGTGGCACACGGGCTTAGTAGTTGTGGCTTGCGGGCTCTAGAGTGCAGGCTCAGTAGTTGTGGTGCATGGGCGTAGTTGCTCCACGGCATGTGGGATCTTCCCGGACCAGGGCTCGAACCCATGTCCCCTGCATTGGCAGGCGGATTCTTAACCACTGCACCACCAGGGAAGTCCCTACCTGTTTAAATTCTACTCTTCCTTCAAAGCTTAGATAAAAGGTTGTCTCCTCCATGGAATATACCTTAATCATCTAAGTGGAGGATTATCATCTTTCTCTGAATTACTGAACCACTTTCTTGATTCAACAAATATGTATTAGAGACCTGCTGTGTGCCGTGTACTATGCTAAGACAAAAATGAATCATACATTTAAAGGAGGTTTCGATATAGAAGAAAAGGTAGACATATAAACATTTATTAGAAAGACTCAGAAGCATGAAACATTATGGCTGTAGAATTGGGTCTAATGAGCAGATGAAGATGCAAATACAGTCATGAGGGACTAGATAATGAAGAACACTTGTGTGTATATCAAGTTAGGACATGTGGACATTATCTTTTAGATAATGGAAAACTATTGATGAGTTCTTAAGTAGGGGAGTAGAATGTCCAGATTCCTGTTTCAGAATAATTCTGGTGAAAGAATGGAATTTACATAGTCTATGTAGAAAGCTATTGTAATGTTTCAACAAGATATGATGAGGTCCTGACCTAAAGCATTAGCAGTAGGATGAATTTGAGAAATACTAAGAGGTAGATTTGTAGGACTGGGTAATTTTAATCCAAATAAAAGCATCAAAACCCCACAGATTCTCAAAAAAGAATTCAAGGTAAAGAAATAGTGACTGTAAGTTCCTGATTTGAGTGGCTAATGAATGGTAATGTTGTGAGCTGAGCCATGGAGCTTTGGATTGGCAGGCTTCTTGGTAGTATTATTTTTGGTCCTTGTTGATAATATACTAAAACTACAGTCACAGAAACCAATTTATGTCCACACCGTTGACCCTTTGATTAATCATTGAGATCTTTACTTGGATATATAATAGGCATCTTTTTTTTTAAGTATTTATTTATTTATTCATTCATTTATTTATGGCTGCATTGGGTCCCTTTTGCTGCACGTGGACTTTCCCCAGCTGTGGCGAGTGGGGGCCACTCCTTGCTGCGGTGCGTGGGCCTCCCATCACGGTGGCTTCTCCCATTACGGAGACGGGCTCCAGGTGCGTGGGCCTCAGCAGCTGTGGAGAGCAGGCTTAGTTGCTCCCAGCAGCTGTGGTGCATGGGTTTCAGTAGTTGTGGCTCACGGGCTTAGTTGCTCTGCGGCATGTGGGATCCTCCCGGACCAGGGATTGAACCCGTGTCCCCTGCACTGGCAGGCGGATTCTCAACCACTGTGCCCCCAGGGAAGCCCTAATAGACATCTTAAACTTGTGTCCAAATCTTGAATTCTCGAATATTTCTCCCCAAGCTTATTCTTCCCGTTGTCTTCAATTATTTTCCTCAATAGTAAATGACATCTCCATTCTTTCAGTAGCTTAGGATGAAAACACTGGATTCATTCTCACTTCTTTCTCTCACATCTGACAGCCAATTCTAATTCTAATTGGCTCTGTGTTCTCATCACATCCAATGCTATTTGCTATTGCAAGTCACCATCATCTTTCCTTGCCCAAGTCAGAATGTACTTAATGCCACTGAATTGTACACTTGAAATGGCAACTTTTATGTTATGTTTATCACATTCAAAAAAGTTTAAAAAGTCAGACCATGTCTCAAACTCTCCAGTGACTTTTCTCTTCCTGAGTAAAGTTAAAGTCTGTAAGATTCTGCATAATCTGTCCCTCCCCATCCCCACCACATCCCCACCATCTGAGAGCTCTTCTCTTACCACTTTCCCCCTTTTGTCTCCACTGCAGCGACTGTGGCCTTCTCGGACTCACCAAGTATCCTACAGCCTCAGAGCATTTGTATTTGCTGTTCTCTGCATCTGGAGCACACTTCCCCCCTTAGTTTCCACAGGGTAACCTTAATCATTTTCTTTAGGTATTGTCACTGACCAGCCTATGTATAAAATAGTACTTCCTTCCCCTGCCCTGTCATTCTATCCTTCATGTCCTCCTTTATAATCCTGTAGTTCTTCATGTCACTCATTACCCTCTGAATTACATATTTATTAGATTTTTGTTTACTGCCTATTCCTTAATTAGAATATAAGTTCCTATGAAACAAAATAGAATATAAGCTCCCATTATATTTTTACCACTTAGCAAAATACTTGGCACATGGTAGATACTCAGTAAATATTTGGTGAATAAATTAATAATGAATGATGACCCATTATTAACTGTTTTTTTAAAACACATAAACAGAATAATTTCTAATTTAGTAAATATAATGATGTGCCAACTACATTTGATTTCTAGAGCTATCAGTAAGTCACTTTATTTTCTATTTGAATGTATTTTTGTTTTCAGTGAATTTTTTTGTAATTTCATTTACTCTGCATTCATTCAACATCTTTTGAGTACAGCCCTGTATTCTGCAACTGAATGAAGAGTAAAGAAATAAGGGACATGATTCTTGAATTTTAGAATCTCTAAAATTAATATTCAAAACTTTTGAACATAAAAATACATATTTGAGATAATATGAATTTCTATTGCCAAAAGCTGAAGTAAAGCATTGAAACTTTACATATACAGTTGACCTTTGTTTTTTTTGTTTGTTTTTTGGCGGTACGCGGGCCTCTCACTGTTGTGGCCTCTCCCGTTGCGGAGCACAGGCTCCAGACGCGCAGGCTCAGCGGCCGTGGCTCACAGGCCCAGACACTCCGCGGCATGTGGGATCTTCCCAGACCAGGGCACGAGTGTCCCCTGCGTCAGCAGGCGGACTCTCAACCACTGCGCCACCAGGGAAGCCCACAGTTGACCTTTGAACAACATGGGGTTTAGGGGCACCACTCCTACGTGCAGTCAAAAATCTGAGTATAACTTATAGTCGGCCATCCCTATCCATGGTTCCAACATATCCAGGGTTCCACATCTTCAGATTCAACCAACCGCAGATTGTGTAGTACTGTAGTGTTTACTATTGAAAAAAATCCTTGCATTAAGCGGACCCGCGCAGTTCAAACCCATGTTGTTCAAGGGGCAACTGTGTGTGTGTGTGTGTGTGTGTGTGTGTGTGTGTATCTAGGTATGTGTATAAAATATAGCTACAGATTCCTGTATTATCAATATTGCCAAGTACAAGACATGCCATTACAATTTTTAGGTAGTCAAGTACTATGACAAATTGTATAATTATAAGTATGCCTTTTTGAGAGGGGTAAAACGACAGTCATTAGTATTACATTCTAAAAAATGAAATACTTTAACTGGGTAATTGCTTTCCCAAAGTGTATCATTTCACCTCAATAAGAAAAGAAAACACATGCTTTATTTAAACAAAACTCAGTCTGATTGTCTTTCCCCCACTACAGGTAGCTTTGGATATGTTGAATCCTCAAGTTGCTTTGCCTGTTTTATACCCAAATCTTAAACAGGGTGGTGTATGTGCTGTGTATCTAGCAAAGTGAGTAATGTGACTTTTTGGTAATGTTATTTTAAACACAGTTTTGTTTTAAGTACTAGGCTAAAGTGTTCATTTTGTAACTGAGTTAAGTGTATATGTTATCTCGTAAAACTGTTATGAAGGGCTTCCCTGGTGGCACAGTGGTTAAGAATCTGCCTCCCAATGCAAGGGACATGGGTTCAAGCCCTGATCTGGGAAGATCTCACATGCTGTGGAGCAACTAAGTCCATGTGCCACAACAAGAGAAGCCACCACAATGAGAAGCCCATGCACTGCAACGAAGAGTAGCCCCCTCTCGCCACAACTAGAGAAAGCCTGCGCACAGCAATGAACACCCCATGCAGCCCAAAATAAATAAAATTTTTAAAAAGTCAAAAAAAAACCTGTTATGAAACAGCATATGTCCCAAATTCAGTTATATTGCTGTTTAAATCATCCTTTACATAAATGGTAATATAAGATGAATATTTCTTCTGACAATTTAGAAGAAAAGTTTTTAAAAGTGTAATGTGAACAATGATGTTATAGTCTCTTTATTGTTTTTACTTAGTATTCTCCTCTTATGTGCCCTAACTTGCATTTTTACATTTTTTCCCTTTTGATTTAAGCATACCATTTAAATTGGGGTAAGAGGTAAAGTGAACTTAAATATAAATTTATTGTTGTAGTAGAAATTTAAACTATATTTTTCACTTTTTTGAAAGCATCACACAGGTTATTGAACTTTTAGATGGAATTCGCATCCGTGAACTTGCCCTCTCATGTGAAAAGATAAGTGAAGTTATTGTCAGAGATTGGTTGGTTTGCCTTGCAAAACAGAAAAATGGAATTTTACCTCAAAAAGTGGAACCTAAAATCAACAGAGATTTACAATTACATTCTCAAAAGAAAATTAGAATTGAAGGTGAGATGTTTCAAGAAGATGACCATGGTGAGCTTCAGTTTTATTTTATGCATGTGTTTGCAGTAATAAATGGAGAATACATTCCTGAATGTTTTGGGCAATACATTATAAAAATATTTCTCAGGGATTTATTATGTTTTTCCTATAGAAATTGAAATGTGGTATTTATTCTGTTAAATTAAAATCTTTTAAGAGACAGAATCATGACTTTTCCTGCCTTTTATGTAAAACTCTGATACTTTTGAAGAACTGAACTTCTTATAATATTCATATTTTACTTGTGACAAGGGGATTGGCTTATGAAATACTTTAAATATACTAAAGAATGTTGTAAATTTAGATCAGTGATTATCATTGAAGGGAAAGAATTTAATAGGACCCGATATGCAAATAGCTAATATTCCAAAAAGCAACTTCTAGGAATTTTTCAAAGAACTAAATTTAGGTCCTTGTTGTATGTACACATTACTTAGGCCATAAACAAGTTTTCAGACATCCATTGATTTATGATATGAGCTTATCCATTTGGTTATAAAACCATATATAGGTTTATCATGTCATCCTTGACAAGTTGTTTCTGTAAGATAACTGTCAGAATAGCTCCAAGACAAATGCTAAAAACAAAAAAAGTCTGAGAGAAAAAAACTTACAGGAAAAGGACAATAATTTGTTTTTTAACAGTTTTGTGAACAAATTATAAAATATTTTTTGTAGCTTACAATACATATTTCGTTCTATAACAGAAGAATCACATTCTGATTTTCCCTATGGATCATTTCCCTATATTGCTAGACCTATACACTGGCAAGCTGGTCATACAGGTAAGTTTTTCATGCTATATTATATGGTGTTTTCTTCTCATAATTGCAATGACCTTACCTTTTCCTCCCTTCAAATTAGCTTTTCTTGTCAAGTTGAGGAAGTGCAAACCATAACTTAACTGAGTACCTCAGATGACAACTGATTTGAAGATGTGAAGAAAAATATCAAAATAGAACTTTGTATTGCAAATCACTACTTTCATAGATTGGTATTCTTAGCTACTTCTATGATTTGTATAACTTTTACATGTAATTTTGAAAAGTAACAAAAGCTAGAGAAAGATTTGTAACATTTCGAAACTGCTTAAATGTCCCATTTTGACACTTGTCTTGCAGTTAGTTTGACATTTTGTAGTTAATGATTCCAAGTTTGTTTAGTTGAGCCGTCTCATTCTTCATTTCCTGTAAACCACTCCATAGATTTGTCTTCCATCATGAAATTAGTTTTCTTTTCTTTGTTTGATTGATGGTCATTGGCTACCAAAATAAAATATGCATTTTGAGATAAATTTTAGGTATCTGTGTATTTTAAGTACATATTTTAATGGCTTGTATGTGTCTTAAAAAATAACAAATCTGGGCTATAGTAAATAATAGGGGGAAAACTGATAAGAATAACTATCTTAAAAATTGTAACAAAAGATGTAGCAATTCTTTTTTTTTTTTTTGCGGTACACGGGCCTCACTGTTGTGGCCTCTCCCGTTGTGGAGCACAGGCTCCGGACGCGCAGGCTCAGCGGTCATGGCTCATGGCCGAGCCGCTCTGCAGCATGTGGGGGATCTTCCTGGACCGGGGCACGAACCCGTGTCCCCTGCATCGGTAGGCGGACTCCCAGCCACTGCGCCACCAGGGAAGCCCAGATGTAGCAATTCTTGAATCTCTTATCTTTCTCAGAATCATTTTAACAGTTTGAAAGAACATCAGAATTATTCTGTTATATAAATCAAATGTTTGGGGAGTTCCCTGGTGGTCCAGTTGTTAGGACTCGGCGCTTTCACTGCTGTGGCCCAGGTTCAATCCCTGGTCGGAGAACTAAGATCCTGCAAGCTGCACAGCGCAGCCAAAAATAATGTTTGGAGAGATACACTTTTTATACATATGAATTAATTAGGACTAGGGCTTATTATTATTCATAGGCACTATGAATAATGTTATTTACCATGTGCCTTACATTTACCATGTGCCTTGCATTGTTTTAAGAACGTTATATCTTTTCATTTAATATGTGTAGCTCATCCTTAAGATTATCCATATTTTACAGATAAACATAAGCTTATAGTTATTATTTAAATATAGATGTTTTATAGGTTTTGGAGTAGTAGTGCCTGGGAGGATATATGCTACTTATCCTGTAGGCTAGAACTACTTAAAATAATGTACATATTCTAAATAACATTTTACATATTTGTCGTTCTGTGGAAAAATTTAGTCTAAAATCTCTGCCTTTTTAGACTTTACAGCCTATAGTAGAGATAGACATTAAATAATCACACAAATATAAAACTAAAACTGTTATAAATACTTCAGAGAAGTACAGGATTTAGTAGAGGTTTTGCTCTGATCAGGTAATTACCTGTGCAAGTGTCAGTTGAGCTGAGACCTGAAGGGCAGGTAAGAGTTAACTACAGCAGGGAAAATGAGAACAAAAAAGGCCAGTGATGGGGTTGACTGAAAGATAGGTAGGGGTCAGGCCATGGAGGATCTTGTAGACCTGTTAAGGAGTTTGTCTATCCTAAGAAAAATGGGGTGCTATTGAAAGATTTCATGAAGTAAGTGGTGACATGCTTAGATCTGTGTTTTGGAAAAAAATCACTCTGGTTGCATTTGGAGAACTGATTGAATCATAAGCGGAGTAGTCTTCTGGTACCATTTCTAAATGGTAAGTATCCGAACACTCATACAATAATAATGGCTTTAAAGTTTTCATAACATTTCCAGATCTATAGAAGCTCTGATGTATATTTTTAGATTCCATCATGGAATACTCCCCTTTCTTCTGCCTTTCTATTTAACTACTAGTGAAATTCTGTCCTTCATTTATTGTTTTGAATGCAGGCCCTAATTGTACTTCTTGGAGAAGGGGCTGGCTTAAGAGCAAAGAAAAGTTGTGCCTTCTCCTATTTCATGTAGAATGGCTTCTGTTCAGTACACTATGCTCAGTAGATGCTGAACTGAACAAGAGCTAACAGTGTCCATTCTAATAATGAGTTGAAAACCAAACTATATAAGCCAATAAACATTTACTTATATAGTTAATCAAAGTCCAGCTTAAGCCCTTTATCCATCTCTCCATTGAACACTAAGCATGTTTATAATCTGGCTTGTGGGACAGGTGCCTTCTTCTAAAGTTAGCTTTCTATGTTCATGTCTGGTTGTCATTTACCATAATATAAACTCCTAGAGATTTGTGAGTGGTTCACAACTGTCTTCCCAGTAACTTCCAGAGGCCCTGACTTTTCCACCCAGTAAATCAGTAAAAGTTTGCTGATGGCTTGAAGCCTACACTGGGTCAGGTGTTATTTCATCTGTTGACTTGGTTGTTCTAGGGGGAAATTTAAGTATATAGCTCGCAGATTGTGGAAGACTTTGAGTTTGAACTTTATACTTCAAAGTCAGTAGGGAACTTCTGAAGTTTCCATGGTCATGTAAAAGCAGATACTTTTTAAAAGTTAGTCTGTTAGTGGTGTCTGAGTATTTAAAGGAAGGAAAAAACTATTAAATCAGAAATGTCATAGTAATACATAGTATACAACTATGAGGTGATCTGTATTAATATACAACTATGAGGGGTGGAAAAGGGGCAAGTGTAAAAAAATATTGTGAAGGAAGAACCAGATAAGCTGGTGGTTTATTGAATGTAGAGGGAGAGAAGCTATATATATTCAAACTTTCATCTACTGTTCAGGCAAACATCTACTGTTTGCCTTATTTCTCTAGGCAAACAGGATTCAGCCCAGCTCATAAATAACTTCCTTGGAACAGCCTTCACTATGTCTCTCACCCTACAGAATTGATTCTGAAATCTTCTGTGCTCATAAATGTTGACCATATAGTTAGCATTGCCCTTATCACATCATTAATTTATAAGCCCTGATTATGCCTTCGTTAAGGATTTTAAATTGGGATGACTAGAACAGTGGTAATGACAAAAGTAAATAAGGAAGTTCAGAGAAGGATTTATTTCTGAGGAAAAATTATTTGGTTTTAGATGGCATAATGGAATGTCTTGTGCCTGCCTACGTGACCCAGGACTAAGGTTTGGTATACTGCTTTTTTCCCTTGGCTTCACTCTAAAATCTGGGGAGTCCTCAGATAATACATAATAATATGTACCCATGTCTCAGATATACTAGCCTAGGTTAAGACAGCATAAGGTAAAGAGAAACGATATAGTTCAGTAAGTGTAAAAATGTGCTGTCTATTCAGATAGAACTGGGTTCTCATCTTGCTGTTTTACTTTGCAGCTGTGACTTTTCTGAGTTTGTTTCTTCGTCAGTAAAATGAATGTCATAGTGGCATTTCAGGACTTCTTGGAGGCGGGGGTCAGGTGTTAAATGAGACTACCTTTATAAGGTGGCTAGCACGTGACTGGTGATTGTGATGCATGTAAGTTTGTAAAGAATGCCTCATCTGTCTCCCACAACCTTATCAAAATCAACTATTTTATTCTTAGTAAATGTCATAAACATGTTTATGAAAAACTTGTTCGTTGAACGTGTTGTTTTGAGAAAAAAATTTTAAGGCAGAAAAACATGTTTTTAACCTGAAAAGCAAGAAGTTGCTTGCGTTTGAAAGAAGGATGGAAGCATCGATACCAGCTATTGGTAAATTTTATCATAAAAGCCTAAGCAGAGCATCATCTCTTTGTCTCTCTCCTGGAGAATGAATTGAGTTGTCTGTAGCCACAAACCTTAGGTGATTCCAACCACCTTATATGGACTGGAGGAAGAAAGTTTTGCTGGTAGAGGCCATTTACTGGGCATCAAAACAGCTGCTGAGGCAGTTAGAGACCACTGTTCCTGATAATACCATGTTACCCTTAATCCTCTCCACCCCCCGTTAGCCCACTGACTTGTTAAGCCTACTGAGGGAAAATGAATGTAAACGTTTATTGGTCAAGTGTATGTATGACCAATAATTTTTCTTTGTATTGCCTACCCTCTGTCATCCTGAAACAACAGGTTTTACATTTAACCTTGAATTCCCACTCAGAACAAAACACAAATGAGTAAATACTTATTTCTTCCTATATAGGACCTATATATCCTAAACCAGGGTGTCAGGGCTTTCATCCAGGGACAGGAAGAAAGCACAGTTCCATTTACAACTAACCTAAATCAAGTGTCCCACTTTTCATCCAAAATCCCTCAAAGACCTGCTTTCCTTTTTTTTCTCGAAGCAAGCTGACTGGCAGAGCCCCTTACCCGCTGGGTGCACTCTGATTTCCCATTGAAATATCAAAGCCTAAAACATAGGGTGTGACTACTTTTGATATCTAAGGCACTAGTTTGAATAAAATATAAGTGCTTCTGTTCTGCTTTCTTTAAATATGTGTTCAAATTATGGTTGCAATTCTCTCCCAGTTCACTCCATACAACCTTTCATCAGGGACTTTGTTCTTTTTTTTTTGTTTAATTTATATTTTTTATACAGCAGGTTCTTATTAGTCATCAATTTTCTACACATAAATGGATACATGTGAATCCCAATTGCCCAATTCACCCACCACCACCACCACTCCCCTGCGGCTTTCCCCCCTTGGTGTCCATACGTTTGTTCTCTACATCTGTGTCTCAATTTCTGCCCTGCAAACCGGTTCATCTGTACCATTTTTCTAGGTTCCACATATATGCATTAATATACGATATTTGTTTTTCTCTTTCTGACTTACTTCACTCTGTATGACAGTCTCTAGATCCATCCCGGGCACTTAGGTTGTTTCCATCTCCGGGCTATTGTAAATAGAGCTGCAATGAACATTTTGGTACATGACTCTTTCTGAATTCTGGTTTCCTCAGGGTATATACCTAGTAGTGGGATTGCTGGGTCATATGGTAGTTCTATTTGTAGTTTTTTAAGGAACCTCCATACTGTTCTCCATAGTGGCTGAACCAATTCACATTCCCACCAGCAGTGCAAGAGTGTTCCCTTTTCTCCACACCCTCTCCAGCATTTATTGTTTCTAGATTTTTTGATGATGGCCATTCTGACTGGTGTGAGATGATATCTCATTGTAGTTTTGATTTGCATTTCTCTAATGATTAATGATGTTGAGCATTCTTTCATGTGTTTGTTGGCAGTCTGTATATCTTCTTGTCTTCTTTGGAGAAATGTCTATTTAGGTCTTCTGCCCATTTTTGGGTTGGGTTGTTTGTTTAATATTGAGCTGCATGAGCTGTTTATATGTTTTGGAGATTAATCCTTTGTTGATTCGTTTGCAAATGTTTTCTCCCATTCTGAGTGTTGTCTTTTTGTCTTCTTTATGGTTTCCTTTGCTGTGCAAAAGCTTTGAAGTTTCATTAGGTCCCATTTGTTTATTTTTGTTTTCATTTCCATTACTCTAGGAGGTGGATCAAAAAAGATCTTCCTGTGATTTATGTCAGAGTGTTCTTCCTATGTTTTCCTCTAAGAGTTTTATAGTGTCTGGTCTTACATTTATAAGTCTTTAATCCATTTGGAGTTTATGTTTGTGTATGGTGTTAGGTAGTGTTCTAATTTCATTCTTTTACATGTAGCTCTCCAGTTTTCCCACTACGACTTATTGAAGAGGCTGTCTTTTCTCCATTGTATATCCTTGCCTCCTTTGTCATAGAAGTTGACCATATATGTGCGTGGGATTATCTCTGGGCTTTCTATCCTGTTCCATTGATCTATATTTCTGTTATTGTGCCAGTACAATACTGTCTTGATTACTGTAGCTTTGTAGTATAGTCTGAAGTCAGGCAGCCTGATTCCTCCAGCTCCATTTTTCTTTCTCAAGATTGCTTT
>NW_006798707.1:2682556-2699433 GCF_000442215.2 Lipotes vexillifer | reverse complement strand
TTTTTGTTCTAGTTCTGTAAAAAATGCCATTGGTAATTTCATAGGGATTGCATTGAATCTGTAGATTGCTTTGGGTAGTATAGTCATTTTCACAATATTGATTCTTCCAATCCAAGAACATGGTATATCTCTCCATCTGTTGGTATCATCTTTAATTTCTTTCATCAGTGTCTTATAGTTTTCTGCATACAGGTCTTTTGTCTCCCTAGGTAGGTTTATTCCTAGGTATTTTATTCTTTTTGTTGCTATGGTAAATGGGAGTGTTCCCTTAATTTCTCTTTCAGATTTTTCATCATTAGTGTATAGGACTGCAAGAAATTTCTGTGCATTAATTTTGTATGCTGCAACTTTACTAAATTCATTGATTAGTTCTAGTAGTTTTCTGGTGGCATCTTTAGGATTCTCTATGTATAGTATCATGTCATCTGCAAACAGTGTCAGTTTTGCTTCTGTTTTTCCAATTTGTATTCCTTTTATTTCTTTTTCTTCGCTGATTGCCATGGCTAGGACTTCCAAAACTATGTTGAATAACAGTGGCAAGAGTGGACATCCTTGTCTTGTTCCTGATCTTAGAGGAAATGCTTTCAGTTTTTCACCATTGAGAACGATGTTTGCTGTGGGTTTGTCATAGATGGCCTTTATTATGTTGAGGTAGGTTCCCTCTATGCCCACTTTCTGGAGGGTTTTTATTATAAATGGGTGTTGAATTTCTCAAAAGCTTTTTCTGCATCTATTGAGATGATCCTATGGTTTTTATTCTTCAATTTGTTAATATGGTGTACCACATTGATTGATTAACATATATTGAAGACTCCTTGCATCCCTGGGATAAATCCCACTTGATCATGGTGTATGATCCTTTTAATGTGTTGTTGGATTCTGCTTGATAGTATTATGTTGAGGATTTTTGCGTCTATATTCATCAGTGATATTGGTCTATAATTTTCTTTTTTTGTAGTATCTTTTTCTGGTTTTGGTGTCAGGGTGATGGTGGCCTCATAGATGAGTTTGGGAGTGTTCCTTCCTCCTCAGTTCTTTAGAAGAGTTTGAGAAGGATGGGTGTTAGCTCTTCTGTAAATGTTTCATAGAATTCACCTGTGAAGCCATCTGGTCCTAGACTTTTGTTTGTTGGAAGATTTTTAATCACAGTTTCAATTTCATGACTTGTGATTGGTCTGTTCATATTTTCTATTTCTTCCTGGTTCAGTCTTGTAAGGTTATACCTTTCTAAGAATTTGCCCATTTCTTCCAGGTTGTCCATTTTATTGGCATAGAGTTGCTTGTAATAGTCTCTTAGGATGCTTTGTATTTCTGTGGTGTCTGTTGTAACTTCTCCTTTTTCATTTCTAATTTTATTGATTTGAGTCCTCTCCCTCTTTTTCTTGATGAGTCTGACTAATGGTTTATCAATTTTCTTTATGTTCTCAAAGAACCAGCTTTTAGTTTTATTGATCTTTGCTATTGTTTTCTTTGTTTCCATTTCATTTATTTCTGCTCTGATCTTTATGATTTCTTTCCTTCTGCTAACTTTGGGTTTTGTTTGTTCTTCTTTCTTTACTTCCTTTAGGTGTAAGGTCAGATTGTTTGAGATTTTTCTTGTTTCTTGAGGTAGGCTTGTATAGCTATAAACGTCCCTCTTAGAACTGCTTTTGCTGCATCCCATAGGTTTTGGATCGTCGTGTTTTCATTGTCATTTGTCTCTAGGTATTTTTTGATTTCTTCTTTGATTTCTTCAGGGATCTCTTGGTTATTTAGTAACGTATTGTTTAGCCTCACGTGTGTGTGTCTTTTTTACGTTTTTTTCCCTGTAATTCATTTCTAATCTCATAGCGTTGTGGTCAGAAAAGATGCTTGATATGATTCCAATTTTCTTAAATTAACTGAGGCTTGATTTGTGACCCAAGATGTGATCTATCTTGGAGAATGTTCTGTGCACACTTGAGAAGAAAGTGTAATCTGCTGTTTTTGGATGGAATGTCCTATAAATATCAGTTAAATCTATCTGGTCTATTGTGTCATTTAAAGCTTGTGTTTCCTTATTTACTTTCATTTTGGATGATCTGTCCATTGGTGTAAGTGAGGTGTTACAGTCCCCCACTAGTAGTGTGTTACTGTCGATTTCCTCTTTTATAGCTGTTAGCAGTTGCCTTATGTATTGAGGTGCGCCTATGTTGGGTGCATATACATTTATAATTGTTATATCTTCTTCTTTGATTGATCCTTTGATCATTATGTAGTGTCCTTCCTTGTCTCTTGTAACATTCTTTATTTTAAAGTCTATTTTATCTGATATGAGTATTGCTACTTCAGCTTTCTTTTGATTTCCAGTTGCATGGAATATCTTTTTCCATCTCCTCACTTTCAGTCTGTATGTGTCCCTAGGTCTGAAGTGGGTATCTTGTGGACAGCATATATATGGGTCTTGTTTTTGTATCCATTCAGCCAGCCTGTGTCTTTTGGTTGGAGCATTTAATCCATTCACGTTTAAGTTAATTATCGATATGTATGTTCCTATAACCATTTTCTTAATTGTTTTGGGCTTGCTTTTGTAGGTCCTTTTCTTCTCTTGTGTTTCCCACTTTGAAAAGTTCCTTTAGCATTTGTTGTTGAGCTGGTTTGGTGGTGCTGAATTCTCTTAGCTTTTGCTTGTCTGTAAAGCTTTTGATTTCTCCATAGAATCTGAATGAGATCCTTGCCGAGTAGAGTAATCTTGGCTGTAGGTTCTTCCCTTTCATTACTCTAAGTATATCATGCCACTCCCTTCTGTCTTGTAGGGTTTCTGCTGAGAAATCAGCTGTTAACCTTATGGGAGTTCCCTTGTATGTTATTTGTCATTTTTCCCTTGCTGCTTTCAATAATTTTTCTTTGTCTTTAATTTTTGCCAATTTGATTACTGTGTGTCTCGGTGTGTTCCTCCTTGGGTTTATCCTGTATGGGACTCGCTGCACTTCCTGGACTTGGGTAGCTATTTCCTTTCCTGCGTTAGGGAAGTTTTCGACTATAATGTCTTCAAATATTTCCTCTGGTCTTTTTTCTCTCTCTTTCCTTCTGGGACCCCTATAATGCAAATGTTGTTGTGTTTAACGTTGTTGCAGAGGTCTCTTAGGCTGTCTTCATTTCTTTTCATTCTTTTTTCTTTTTTCTGTTCCACAGCAGTGAATTCCACCATTCTGTCTTCCAGGTCAGTTATCCGTTCTTCTGCCTCAGTTATTCTGCTGCTGATTCCTTCTAGTGTATTTTTCATTTCAGTTATTGTATTGTTCATCTCTGTTTGTTTGTTCTTTAATTCTTCTAGGTCTTTGTTAAACCTTTCTTGCATCTTCTCGATCTTTGCCTCCATTCTTTTTCCGAGGTCCTGGATCATCTTCACTATCATCATTCTGAATTCTTTTTCTGGAAGGTTGCTTATCTCCACTTCATTTAGTTGTTTTTCTGGGGTTTTATCTTGTTCCTTCATGTGGTACATAGCCCTCTGCCTTTTCATCTTGTCTGTCTCTCTGTGAATGTAGTTTTTGTTCCACAGGCTGCAGGATTGTAGTTCTTCTTGCTTCTGCTGTCTGCCCTCTGGTGGATGAGGCTGTCTAAGAGGCTTGTGCAAATTTCCTGATGGGAAGGACTGGTGGTGGGCAGAGCTCAGTAAAATTTTAATCCACTTGACTACTGATGGGTGGGTCTGGGTTCCCTCCCTGTTGGTTGTTTGGCCTGAGGCAACCCAACACTGGAGCCTACCTGGGCTCTTTGGTGGGGCTAATGGCAGACTCTGGGAGGGCTCACTCCAAGGAGTACTTCCCAGAACTTCTGCTGCCAGTGTCCTTGTCCCCATGGTGAGCCACAGCCACCCCCCACCTCTGCAGGAGACCCTCCAACACTAGCAGGTAGGTCTGGTTCAGTCTCCCCTGGGGTCACTGCTCCTTCCCCTGGGTCCCAATGCACACACTACTTTGTGTGTGCCCTCCAAGAGTGGAGTCTCTTTCTCGCCCAGTCCTGTTGAAGTCCTGCGATCAAATCCCGCTAGCCTTCAAAGTCTGATTCTCTAGGAATTCCTCCTCCCGTTGCCAGACCCCCAGGTTAGGAAGCCTGACGTGGGGCTCAGAACCTTCACTCCAGTGGGTGGACTTCTGTAGTATAAGTGTTCTCCAGTCTGTGAGTCACCCACCCAGCAGTTATGGGGTTTGATTTTACTGTGATTGCGCCCCTCCTACTGTCTCATTGTGGGTTATCCTTTGTCTTTGGATGTGGGGTATCTTTTTTGGTGAGTTCCAGTGTCTTCCTGTCAATGATTGTCCAGCAGCTAGTTGTGATTCTGGTGTTCTCACAAGAGGGAGTGAGAGCACATCCTTCTACTCCGCCATCTTGGTTCAGGGCCAGGGACTTTGTTCTTAATGCTTTCACCAATTCTTTAGTCCTTAGCAATCTGCTAGAAGACTTCTGTGGCAGCTTATTTTCACTACTGAAGGCAGGATTTCATCAAAGGGGGTAGCAAAGCATCATAGGAATTCAGGCTATAGTAGAGTCAAACCTGGGTTCAAGTGTCACTCTCTCAGTCATCTTGGGCAAATGATTTAACCTCTCTAAGCCTCTGTTTCCTTATGTACAAAGTGGAGATACTAGTATTTACCTTGGGGTTGGCTGTGAATATTAAGTGAGGTTAT
This sequence comes from Lipotes vexillifer, assembly GCF_000442215.2. Classification (NCBI taxonomy): domain Eukaryota; kingdom Metazoa; phylum Chordata; class Mammalia; order Artiodactyla; family Lipotidae; genus Lipotes; species Lipotes vexillifer. The sequence continues at coordinate 2,694,781 of NW_006798707.1, read as the reverse complement.
GAATGTAAAATCCTTAACACATTGCATGGAACATTTTAAGTATCTAACAAATCTTACCAGTTATGAGGATCAAAGACTGTAGGCAAAGGGGCTAGGAGAGAGGGGAAGGATGCTAAAAGGAAACTCTTATCATTTAGCCTATGATAGACCCTATTTACTTTCAAATATGAGTGAACAAATAAAGATGCTTGGAGGTGTTACAAGGGAAGAGACTATACTGTCAGTCAAATTTGTTCAGTGATTACTATGGCCAGGGAATGGAACAGAAATAGGCAAGACCCGTACCTTCAGGAGTCTTAAGAGTCTAGTTTCTCAGTAAAACTTCAGTAGCCACTGCTAATCTCATAAGAATGTGGTAAAAATAAATAGGTGAAACTCTGAAGTAATGTGGGTCTCATTATAGAATTAGAACCATAAGAAATCTGCCAGTCCCATCTTCAGATGGGTGAAATTCTGGGACAAAGGCATTATAAGAAGTAAAAAGGATCACTGCTGGTAGAATGTCATTCTGGTTCTGTTTCAAATTCAGAAATGTCAGAGAAGTACTCAACCTTTATAAATAATTAAATGAAAATTAGGGTGTGGTTGACAAAGTATTTCCAGTTCATGCGATTATTTTCAAATTAATATAAAATACCATTGTTCAAAACCACTTAAATCCCAACAAAAAAGAAATATGCAAATAAATTGTGGTATTTATAGCATGTCATGACTAAAAATCAGGTGTTTTTTTTTTTTTTTTTTGTGGGACGCGGGCCTCTCACTGCTGTGGCCTCTCCCGTTGCGGAGCACAGGCTCCGGACGCGCAGGCTCAGCGGCCATGGCTCACGGGCCAGCCGCTCCGCGGCATGTGGGATCTTCCCGGACCGGGGCACGAACCCGTGTCCCCTGCATCGGCAGGCGGACTCTCAGCCACTGCGCCACCAGGGAAGCCCTAAAAATCAGGTTTTCAAAGACTGAATAATGACATCGGGAAATGCTTTATGGTAAGTGAAAAAAAAAGCAAGCATAGATACAGTATGGTTCTATTTTTTTTAAATAGAAAATAGAAATAGAAAAGTGTATAGTATTACAAAGCTATAGTAATCAAAACAGTATGGTATTGGCATAAAAACAGACACGTAGATCAGTGGAACAGAATGGAGAGCCCAGAGATAAACGCACACATATGGTTAATTTATGACAAAGAAGTCAAAAATATATTGGGAAAAGATAGTCTCTTCAATAAATGGGGTTGGAAAAACTGGACAGCCACATGTGAAAGACTGAAACTGGACCACTATCTTTCACCATGCACAAAAATTAATTCAAAATGGATTAAAGACTTGAATGTAAGACCTGAAACCACAAAACTCCTAGAAGAAACAGTGGGTAAGGTCCTTGACATTGGTCTTGGCAACTGTTTTTTGGATTTCACACCAAAAGTAAAGGCAACAAATGCAAAAATAAACAGTGGGACTACATCAAACTAAAAAGCTTCTGTACAGTATAGGAAACCATCAACAAAATGAAAAGGCAACCTACCAAATGGGAGAAAATATTTGCAAATCATGTATCTGACAAGGGGGTTAATATCCAAAATATATAAAGAACTCATACAACTCAACAGAAAAGAAATCCAATTAAAAAATGGTCAGGGCTTCCCTGGTGGTGCAGTGGTTGAGAGTCTGTCTGCTGATGCAGGGGACATGGGTTCGTGCCCTGGTCCGGGAAGATCCCACATGCCACGGAGCAGCTAGGCCCGTGAGCCATGGCCGCTGAGCCTGCGCGTCCGGAGCCTGTGCTCTGTAACGGGAGAGGCCACAGCAGTGAGAGGCCTGCGGAACGCAAAAAAAAAAAAAAAAAAAAAAAGGGCAGAGGAAATGAATAGACATTTTTCCAGAGAAGACATACAAGTGTACAACAGGTACATGAAAAGGTGTTCAACATCACTAATTAGTAGGGAAATACAAATTAAAACCACAATGAGATATCATCTCCCACCTGTTAGAATGGCTGTTAACAAGAAATAACAAGTGTTGGTGAGGATGTGGAGAAAAGGGAACACTTGTGCCTTGTTGGATGCAGCCACTATGTACAACAGTATGGCGGTTCCTAAAAAAGTTAAAAATAGAACTACCATATGTTCCAGCAATTCCACTTCTGGGTATTATCTGAAGGAAACAAAATCACTATCTTGAAAAGATACCTGCACACCTACACCTATGTTCAGTGCAGCATTATTTGCAATACTCAAGACATGAAATGGAAACAAGTGTCCATCAGTGGATGAATGGATAAAGAAAATGTGACTATCTTTTTATCTATCTATCTATCTATATCTTAAAAAAGAAGGAAATCCTGCCATTTGTGACAACATGGATGGAACTTGAGGGCATTGTGCTAAGTGAAATAAGTGAGACAGAGAAAGGCAAATACTGTGTGATCTCACTTATAATATGTGAAATCTAAAAAAAGCTGAACTCAGGACTTCCCTGGTGGTCCAGTGGTTATAAATCCACCTTCCAATGCAGGGGATGTGGGTTCGATCCCTGGTCAGGGAACTAAGATCCCACATGCCACGGGGCGACTGAGCCTGTGCACTCTGGAGCCTGTGCACCACAACTAGAGAGAAGCCTGCCCACCGCAACGAAGAGCCCGCACGCTGCAACTAAGACCCAACACAGCCTAAATAAATATTAAACAAAAATGAAAAATAAATTTAAAAACCTGAACTCATAGATACACCACCAAATGGTGGTTGCCAGAGGAGGCGGGGAGGCAGGGGGAGTGGGTGAAGGTAGTGGAAAGTACAAATTTCCAGTAATAAGATAAATAAGTTCTGGGGATATAATCTACAGCATGGTGACTATAGTTAACAAGATTGTGTAAGTTAACAAGATTGTGTATTTGAGAGTTGCTAAGAGAGTGTATCTTAAAAGTTCTCATCACAAGAAAAAAAACAGTTAACTGTGTGGTGATGGATGTTAACTAAATTTATTGTGTTAATCATTATGTTATACACCTAAAACTAATACAGTGTTATATGTCAATTTTATCCCAATTTTAAAAAGTGTGTAAAAGAAACCAAGTTAATTACTGATAAAGCTGCATGGTGAGATTACAAGTAAATTTATTCTCTTCTTAAAACTTCTTTTGAATAAAATAAACATTTCAAAGAAAATGCTTCAGGCTCTTAAAATACTTGAGATCTATGGTGAATTAGGTTTCAGTTTAACAAAAGTCACATTAAAAATCTCTTAGTTTAGGTAAGCTACCACAAAACAATACCAAGACAAAAAGTAGTACTTGAAAAGGGGAAAACTTTCAATACTACTTTAACTCATATTGTTGTAGTATATAAATAATTATGTACTCCTGCCTATAAGGACTGACTACTGGTCAATAGATAACTTGGATTTATTAATAACATTCATAGATCTAATTCTGACATATCTCTTAAGTCATACCTTGAGAACAGCTATAAGCTTGAGAAGGGTCAACTATTATGTCCATTGGGAATGAGTTGTGTGATTCCTGAGAATGTTTCTCCACCACCTCTGCTGTATCACTGGATGAAGATGATGATGAAGACAATCCCAGTCTAACGTATCTTCCTTTTCTACCACAGAGTGAACAATCTACCGGTGTGGCACTAGGTCCCCGGGGCAGTTGAACTTCATCTCTTTGGTAGTTTCTAACAGCTCCACTGTGATGCACAGAGCGTTCTCGTTGCCATATATAATGGGTTGGAGCAATGGCCATAACCTGTGGTGGAAAGCTTTCTTTTAGAATTTTAATAAGATTTTAAAATTTAGTAAAATTAAGAACAAAAATTATAAATCAAGAACAAGCTACCTGTAAAACTAGATCTAAAAATCTGTCACCGATTTTTTTTAGAAAAAAAGCATTTCCAGATAAGGCAATATTACCCATAAAGTGATTCATTGCTTGGATCTGTAAGATAATAATTGATAATGTATTTAAATTATTTCAAACAGGAAATAGAACCGAAGCAACCTTCCAGGTTTTTCTGGATATTATAGGTTTGGGAAAAATAATAGTCCAAAACAATACATAATTCTCTGGAATGTACTGGGTTGGAAACAATATTTTTAATTGAGGTTTCCAGGTATGTATGTTAGGCTAATCTTAACATGTTTGCAATCACAGCAAGAGATATGGTGAATGAAAACACAGGTAGGGTGCTTAACCTCTGGGTTCCTATTCTCTTGTCTGTGGTATGGAGAGAATAATGGTGTCTATTGCAGAGGGTTGTTGCAAGGATTAGATGAGGGATTATTCAGAAAGTACTCAAGATTCCGTACTACCTCTCAGGCATTGTTCTCTAAGGTCGGTTAGAGAACACACTGCCTTTAGAGTCAGGATAGACTTAGTTTCTTATTTTGTCTCTGCCACTTCCTAGTTGTATGATACTTTGCAAGTTACTTAACCTTTCTGAGCCTCAATATCTTCATATGGAAAACTGGGGATACCATCTGCCTCATAGGACTGTCCTGAAGGTTAAATATGTGTAAAATCCTTATCACATAGTAAACATCTGGCGAATGATAGCCATTTAAGACAAGCTAGCGAAGTGTACCTACCTGCTGACCTCATGGTGTCTAAAACTTCTAAACAGAATGTTAGAATGTTACTTCTAAGCAAAAATGTTTAGTTGCGGTTATCAGTGACCCAAGGTAAATGAGAATTGTAGAATTTGAGAGCTAGACAGTGCTTTAAAAAAAATTATTCAAGTATCTAGACAAAATTATTATTCAAAAAAGACAGACAGTGCTTTATTAATTGCCTAGACGAGTGATTTTCAAACTGGTTTGAGGAGCCGTAGGTTTCACAGACAACATTAGGGGTCGCAGGAGGGGCTAAGGGAAGACACAGCAGGTGGAAGACCTCAATTGTGTGTAAAATTTTGTTTGGAAAGAAGGCTTTTGCTGTTAAGAATGAAAACCTTAAAACTCCCAGATTAAAGCTGATTCCCTCAGAAAATAGGGTTATTGTGCCTCCCCCAAGACAATGCATGAAGAATACTAGCAACCCTAATTTTTAAAGTGTACTTAGGATTGGATTTATTTTATAATCTACTTAAATCCTTCAAAACAGTTTTCAACCAAAGACATGTAATAAAGTTATATATCTTTTAAAAGGTAGAAGTAAATAAAGATATTAACTCTAAATATTACACATTTCTATGCCAGTGTAAAACTAGGTGCAGAGATACCCAAGGTGAGGAAGTAGAATATCAAATTTTCTTATTCCTTCCATATTTATCTACTATTTTTCTCAATATTTCTGTTTTTATTGCTCATGTCTGGAATGTCCTTTCCCTTTGTCTTAGTATTTCTTTTCCTTCAATTCCCAACATAAGTCCCACCTTTCTAGAAACTCCAGCTTTCAGATTTTCTTGTTTTATTATTAACGCTATATTAGGACTCAGCGTGTAAATGTTAGCACTCAGATGTACCTTTTTTTTTTTTTTTTTTTGAGGTACGCGGGCCTCTCACTGTTGTGGCCTCTCCCATTGCGGAGCACAGGCTCCGGACGCGCAGGCTCAGTGGCCATGGCTCACAGGCCCAGCTGCTCCGCGGCATGTGGGATCTTCCCGGACCGGGGCATGAACCCATGTCCCCTGCATTGGCCCCAGATGTACCTTTTTATGCATGTAACCTATTCTGCCAAAAGCCCCCTCTGGACAGGAATAGTTTCTCATACACCTCTTTCAAATGCCTTGTCCACAATATTATGCAGTCATTAAATAATTTTTAATGATAGATGAAAATATTTAAGAATTAGAGGCCACTAACATTATGAGCCTTCAGCAATATGATTTTTGTAGGAATCCTATATAGCAAAGTCTGGTGAAAAGAGCAGAGGGAAATATGAAGTAAAGGGCACAATATAGATTTGGTACTGTTCTTTCTGCAATAAGCTAGGCATTGTAGTCTCTCCACATGTTAACCCACCTAGAAAAATGCATGCACACTTACCTATTATGCTATTTAATTCCTGAGATAACATAATATAAGTGCATTTTCTAAACTAACCAACATAAGAGATGGAGGCTAGATGTCAGAGAAAACAGAACACTGGGAAGCCATTAGATGTGAAGTCAAGTTCTGGCTCTGCCACTTAACTGATATACGATCTTGAGTAAATCTCAACCTCCTTGGTCCTCACAAGTATTTTTGTAAGGATAAGAAGATAATTTATATGAAAATTAAATTTGTAAAGCACAATGCAAGTGTATAGTATAATTACTGTAAGCCAGTTTGTGGCTACTATCATAACTTGAGTTTATTTTAGGATATGTGACTAAAAAATGGGTTGACAGTATGCCAGTACTGGACTCTTAATAACAAATGCATAGAAAACTAAATTTCTAACAGCATGTCTTGCTACTATAATGCAGCAAACTTCAGGGCAAGGATGATGTAATACTTCTTTATAATAAACCTCCACAACACTGAACTTAATGTCTTACTCATAAATTAGCTGTTAAATGAATACTTAAAAGAACAGGATAAAACCTACTAGGTAATTTCTTTTTCTGTACACCAACATGATTCAAATGTACCTGGTTGGAACAACCAAAAAAAAAATCTTTATCTAGCTTATCTATCTAGATAAGGGTCAATGCTAGGTGAGCTCGGTAAAGAATTATTTTTTGGAGGGCTCCCCTCGTGGCGCAGTGGTTGAGAATCTGCCTGCTAATGCAGGGGACACAGGTTCGAGCCCTGGTCTGGGAGGATCCCACATGCCGCGGAGCAACTAGGCCTGTGAGTCACGAGTACTGAGCCTGTGCGTCTGGAGCCTGTGCTCCGCAACAAGAGAGGCTGCGATAGTGAGAGGCCTGCGCACCGCGTTGAAGAGTGGCCCCCGCTTGCCACAACTAGAGAAAGCCCTCGCACAGAAACGAAGACCCAACACAGCAAAAATAAATAAATTAATTAATAAATTCCTACCCCCAACATCCAAAAAAAATAAAAGAATTGTTTTTTTTAATTTATTTTTGGCTGCATTGTTGCTGCACACAGGCTTTCTCTAGTTGCGGCGAGTGGGGGCTACTCTTCGTTGTGGTGCACAGGCTTCTCATTGCGGTGGCTTCTCTTTGCTGCAGAGCACAGGCTCTAGGCATGCGGGCTTCAGTAGTTGTGGCACATGGGCTTAGTTGCTCCGCGGCATGTGGGATCTTCCCAGACTAGGGCTCGAACCCATGTCCCCCACACTGGCAGGCGGATTCTTAACCGCTGCACCACCAGGGAAGCCCAAGAATTGTTTTATAGTTTTGTTTATTTTAAAAAAAGTTTTTAATCAAGTATAGTTGATCTACAATGTTTCAGGTGTACAGCAAAGTGATTCAGTTATATATTTTTTCAGATTCTCTTCCATTATTGGTTACTACAAGATATTGAATATAGTTCCCTGTGCTATACATTAGGTCCTTGTTGTTGTTTGTCTTCATAGATAAGAAGGTATGAATATGAAAAAGAATCAGAAGCTTTAAGTTCCATTCATTCTGTCAGTCAGCTATATTTACTGAGCGCCTACAAGTCAGGCACTGTTACTGCATTCCTCTCTCCCTTCATCCCCAGGCAACCACTTTCTGTCACTTTGGATTATATATTCTTCACAGTTGATATAGATGAAACCATACAATATGTGGTCCTTTGGGGACTGGCTTCTTTCATTTAGCATAATGTTTTCAGGGTTCATCCACTTTGTAACATGTATCAATACTTTATTTAATTGTCAAGTAATATATCATTGTATAGATATTTTGTCGATCCATTAATTAGCTGCTGGACATTTCGACTGTTTTCACAACTATTGACTATTATGAATAAGGCTGCTTGCTATGAACATTCATGCACAAGTTTTTGTGTGGACATAGTTTTCATTTCTTTTGAGTATAAAACTAGGAGTGGAATTGCCAGGTCATATGGTAACTCTGTTTAGCATTTTGAGGAAATGCCAGACTGTTTTCCAAAGCAACTACATGATTTTACAATCCCACCAGAAGTGTATAAGGATTCCAATTTCTCCACATCCTTATCAATACTTGTTATTGTCTTTTTTTAAAAAAATTATAGTCATCCTAGTGGGTGTAAGGTGATATCTCCTTGTGTTTTTGAGTTTGCATTTTTCTGATGGCTAATGATGTTGAGCATCTTTTCATGTGCTTTTTTGCCCATCTGAATATCTTTTTTGAAGAAATACATATTCAGATCCTTTGCCCTTTAAAAAATTGGGTTGTCTCTTTAATACTGAGTTGTAAGAGCTGTTTATATATTTTAGATATAAGTGCCTTATAAAACAGATGATTTGCAAAATTTTTCTTCCAGTTTGTGGGTTGTCTCTTCACTTTCTTAATGGTGTCCTTTGAAGAACAAAAGTTTAAAATTTTGATGATGTCCATTTTATCTATAGTTCCTATTCTTGCTTGTGCTTCTGGTATTATATCTAAGAAACCTAATCCAAGGTCATGAAGATGTAACCCCTATGTTTTAAGATTTTTATAGTTTTTAGCTCTTAAATTTAGGTCTTTGATCCATTTTGAGTTAGCTTTTTATATATAATATGGAGTAGGGGTCCAAGTGCTTTCTTTCGCACATGGACATCCAGTTCCAGCACAATTTGTTGATAAGATGATTCACTCCCCACTTAATTTTCTTGGTACCCTTGCCAAAAGTCAACTGGACTCTTCCATTTTTATTCCATTGAGGGAGTATAGGGTGGTAACGAACGGTTTCTCTGAGGTGATATTTAAGCAGAGTCCTGAATGAAGTGAGGAAGTGAAGCATATGAATTTCTGGGGGAAAGCATTCCCGGTAATATGAATGGCAAATGCAAAGACCCTGAGGTGGGAGTGTCCTTGGTGCATTTGAAGAATAGCAAGTAGGCCAGAGTGGTTGCTGTGAAATGAACAAGGATGGGAGATGAAGTGAGAGATAAAGGAGGAGAGTTGGCAGACCATGTGGATCCAAGGTAAGTACTTTGTGTCTTTTACTCTATGTGAGATGGGAAGCCTCTGGAGGCTTTTGAGTAAAGGAGACATGATTTGACTTTCTAAAAGATTTACTCTTTAAATCTGCTATGAAGAATAGACTATAGGGAAGAAAGATGGTAAGGGAGACTATTTGGAAAGTTATGACAATAGTTGAGGCAAGAGATGACAATTAAAGTAGGGTTTAGTGGTGGAGGTGGTGAGAAATGGTAGGATGCTGGATTTTCTTTAAGGTATAGATGTGGGAAAAAAAAGTCTAGGGTGACAGGTTTTTGGCCTGAACAACTAGAATGATGGTTACTATTTATTAGCATGTGGAAGATTGCAGGAGGATCAAGTGTAGAGGTCTATGTGGGGGAATCAAAAACTCAATTTTCAGCATGTTAAGTTTGAGGTATCTACTAGATAATGAAGCGTAAATTAAAAATTGGATATGCAGATCTGGAATTAGGAGAGAGATCTGTTAGTTCTCAGTGTTGAAGCCTTGAGAGACTTTTCTGTAAATCCCATTCCACAACTGACTTTCCAGGTGTCTAAAACTTTGTAGTCTCGTACACATACACCATTAAGCCACATAACTCTCTGTCTCTTTGTCTGGTGCCAGCAACTGAGGTAATTCCAGCTCCAGCAGAATAAAGTTGTTGCAGTTAAAATGATAGTCATTGTATTTTAGGAGTGGGTAAGCAACCTGCCATGAGGAAGCATTGCCTATCCCGGCCTCTTCTGCCTCCAGTGCCCGCTCCATGTACTTAGCTGAGTGTTCTACAGGGCTTGAAGCATTTACTTTGAAAAAATCAGAGTGTTCAAATAAGGCCCGCTATCACATCAAGGATGGCAACAGGTGCGCAAATTACCCACTCCTCACCTAGGGAGGTAGTGACAAAATATAACAAGACAGGACTTTTTCAATGCCCTGTAATTGGAATGAGTCCTTTAAATTCCTTAATGAGGATCCATTAATCTGGGGAGGTGGGTCATACATACCCAACTTTTCATATTTTTCTATTAAATATAATCTTGTAAAGACTTGGCCTGCTGCACAGTCCTCTAAGTTATTTTTGAATCCTTGCATTTCCAACATTCAACAATCCTAATCCACAAATATGCATAACTGCTATATCTTCATCTCATTAATAAATATAATTAACAAGGTTAATTCTGGGCAGAGTTCTGTGACACACCTCTGAAGTCTTCCCTCAGGTCTGACACTAATCCATTAATTGGTTCCTTTGGCCTGTAGTCATTAAACTAGATATGACTTCATTTTTTTTTTTTTGGCTGCGTTGGGTCTTTGTTGCTGCACGTGGGCTTTCTCTAGTTGCAGCGAGTGGGGACTACTCTTCTTTGCAGTGCGCAGGCTTCTCATTGCGGTGGCTTCTCTTGTTGCGGAGCACGGGCTCTAGGTGCGCAGGCTTCAACAGTTGCAGCATGCAGGCTCGGTAGTTGTGGCTACACGGGCCCTAGAGTACGCAGACTTCAGTAGTTGTAGCGTGTGGGCTCGGTAGTTGTGGCTCGTGGGCTCTAGAGCAGAGGTCCCCAACCTTTTTGGCACCAGGCACTGGTTTCATGGAAGATGATTTTTCCACTGGTCGGGGTGGATGGTTCTGGTGGTAGTGCGAGCAATGGGGAGCGGCAGACAAAGCTTCGCTCACTCCCCCACTGCTCACGTACTGCTGTGTTGCTCAGTTCCTAACAGGCTGTGGACCAGTACCAGGGTACCAGACCCCTGCTCTAGAGCGCAGGCTCAGTAGTTGTGGTGCATGGGCTTAGCTGCTCCACAGCATGTGGGATCTTCCCGGACCAGGTATTGAACCTGTGTCCCCTGCATTGGCAGGCGGATTCTTAACCACTGCGCCACCAGGGAAGTCCCATATGACTTCATTTAATTACAGCATTATCTAGCCCACATTTACCAAACTTCTTTGAACTAGCACTGCCTTATAGTGATCATTGCCTTCCATTTAATTTTCTACTCCAAATTTTTTTAGTTTGAAACATTAACTTTCTTTACTGAAAACCAGAACATTAGATAAAATAATCTTTTAACTTTTAGTGTCTTTCTGCTTTGTATTAATAGAATCTGGCATCAAGGAAACTTTATGTATGCTTTATGAAAAGAGGTATAGTTTTTAAACTTATTTTATACCATGTAGTTCACATTTAACCTTGGGAACTTGAAATTTTGAGACTTTAACAGAAATTATTTAATGGAAATTATTATTCAGCTCCAATGTTATTACCATGATGTATTTTGGAATGTGCATGCTATTCTTTCCCAATATACTGGTGATCTTTTTAGAGAAACACTCTAAAATAAAAATACTTTCTACAGAAGTAGGCTGCTCTGAAAAACAGAAATGACAATTTTTAATTATTGTGGTATAAAATTAAAACATCAACATTGTAATATAAAAGTTGTACTCATGGTAATCATCAAGGTTAATGGTTTACCCTTCATATACAAAAAAAGTGAAACATTAGAAGCACATTAAAAAACAAGACAAGGAAAACTACATAAAGAGAAGACAGAGATTATATATATAACGCATGTAAAACTCTTACCTCCTCACAGCATCGCCGGCTTACAATAGCCCTATAGTCAATTCTATCCCAGAGTTTGTCCCTTAACTTTAAGAAATCAGGGAATAATTTTCTCCAGTTTTTCCCTAAAGCCCATGGAAAAATTTCATATTTGGATTCTTCTTCATCTTCTTCAACTGTATTAGCCAGATACCTAGCAAAGAAGACCAACAACTCAAAAAAGAAATGGGTAAAGGACAGGAACAGACAGTTCTCACACACACACACACACACACACACACACACACACACACACACACCAACTTGTTTATAAACACATAAAAGATGTTCAACCTTATGCATGATTAAAGAAAGGTAGATCAAAAATAGAGATACAGTGAATTTTACCTTGTTGAGTTCTGGATACTTTTATATTCCTATCAGTCTTGAGCTTTGCTCTGGGATGCAGTTATATGGAAACGGTCTGATCCTTTCAAGTCTTGCTTTCATGATTTGTTAGGTGGATCTGGAGCAATATTCAGTCTAGGGCTAATTTCTCCCCACTAAGGCAAGATGTTCCTGAGTACTGTACTCAGTACTGAATTACTCAGTGTGAATTATAAGTTTTTTCAGTCTGGCTGGTGGGAACAGGCACTATTTCCAGCCCTGGGTGAATGTTAGTCACTGTGTTCCCCTATTCTTAC
>NW_006798707.1:2668038-2682535 GCF_000442215.2 Lipotes vexillifer | reverse complement strand
TCCCTACACTCAAATACCTGAGGGGGGATCAGGCATGCATAAAAGCAGGAAAACCGGACAGATAAGAAGAATCATCAGTCAATCAAAACTGACCCACATGACAGAAGTAACAGACAAGGATACTAAAACAGTTATAATTATTCCAGATGTTCAAAAAGATTAGACACATTGAAAGTATACCTCTAAAGATGAAAACTATGTGTACAATGAAAAATACATTGAGTGGGGTTAACAGCAGATTAAATTTTGCAGAGGAAAAGATCTGTGCATTGAAGACATAGCAATATAAACTATCTAAAATGAAACACAGAGAAAAGGAAACAAAAATAATGAACAGAGCATCAATAAGCTGCGAGACAACTTTAAGCAGCCTAATAAAGGTGAAATTGCAATCCCTAAAGGGTGGTGGCTGGACAGAAAAAACATTTGAAGAAATAATGACTGAAAATTTTCAAAATTTGATGAAAACTATAAACCCACAAAGAATCTCAGTGAACTCCAAAGCACAAAACATGAAGAAAATTATACTAAGGCATATCATAATTAATTACTTAGGACCAGTAATAAAGAGAAAATCTTAAAAGCAGTCAGAGAAAAAAAATAAGACATGTTAGATAACACAGGAACAGAGATAAGGATGGAGCAGATTTCCCACTGGAAACAATGCAAGCTCCATAGATGACTTTCTAAGAAAAACAGGCGACTCACAATAAAAAAAAATTACAAAACATACAAGGGAACAAGGCACCATGAACAGAAACAGTCCCTGAAGTGTGAAGATACTGGAATTAAGAGACAAACACCCAAGAAAAGGGGGGTCTTAAAAGCAATCAGAAAGGAAGGCAAATGATCCCAAGTAGAAGGTTTGAGATGCAAGAAGGAATAGTAATCAAAGATATATAGATATATGGGCAAATCTAAACAAATGCTGAATTTATAAAACAACAATAATAATGTCTAACCTTTTGGAGGGCATCAGGTAGAACTAATAGAATTGCAAAACAAGAGAACAGAAGTTGGGAAGAGTGATTAGAGTTAAAGTGCTTAAAGGTCTTGTAATTAAAAATAACTAGGGCAATTGCTAAAAGAATAGATATAGAATGTAAGATTTCCAAACATGTAGAGGAAAAAAAGGTGTCAAAAGTAAAAATATTAAAATCTCAATCAAAAAGAAGATAAAAATGGAGGGGAAAGAGGAAAGAAGAAAGAAAAAAATGGGACATACACAAAATACACAACAAGATGGTAGGAAAAATGCAAATATATAAGAAACAATAGAATATTATTCTGCAGTGAAAATGAAATGAACTATAGCTACATGTATCAATAGAAATGAATCTCAAAATAATATTATTTGCAAAAGAAGAAAGTTACAGAAGAATGATAATGGTAATTATGGTGTATAATTATTTTATTATATAGCCCCCAAATAGGAATAACCAAATAATATATTATTTAGAGGTATATACATAGAATAAAGTAAGAAAATGATTACTTGTGGAAGGGAGGGGGGTCTAATTGGGAAACTGTGTGCTGTGAGTTTCTAAGATTCTGGCAATGTTCTATTCTTGAGTCATGGGTACATGAGTATTTGTTTTGCTTCTATTCTTTTACACACACATACATATACATTCCATATACTCTTTTGTAAATATTTCACATTAAAAAAATTTTAAAGGCACAGAAGTGTATAGTACATCTCTATTCATGTAATATACACACTGGTTAATATATAGAAAATTATTCTAGACACATACATATGAAACTGTTAACTGTCCTTGAGGAGGGAGGTCAAGGTCTTGAGATATGAGGAAGACTTACTTTTTTTTTTTTTTTTTTTTTGCGGTAGGTGGGCCTCTCACTGTTGTGGCCTCTCCCGTTGCGGAGCACAGGCTCCGGACGCGCAGGCTCAGCGGCCATGGCTCACGGGCCCAGCCACTCCGCAGCATGTGGGATCCTCCCGGACTGGGGCATGAACCCGTGTCCCCTGCATCGGCAGGCGGACTCTCAACCACCGCGCCACCAGGGAAGCCCACAAGACTTACTTTTAATTGTATACCCTCCTATATATATTTTTTTAACCATGTGCATATTCATATTTAGTTACATTAATATATAATGAGTATGTACATATTTTTATCCTCCCTTAAAATAACTATTTTAACATTACCTTATATTACATTATATATATATATTACCTTATTATAAAGCACCTAATTGTTAAACCCATTCAGTTATATGAGTCAAATCATGTCCTTTGTGAAATTACATAAAGTAATTTCTCACTTAAGTGTCCCTGAGAGTTCTTAGTAAACTGTAGATAGAGCTGGAGGTTGGCCCCTTTCATGCTTGCAGATTATGAAAAATCTATAATGGACTATGGTACTCCAGTATCAGGACCACATTATGATTCTATTCTACATTAACAATTTTTCAGCCTCAAGGTAATGAAATATCTGTCTCTTACACACGTAAGTTGTCTTCTAATTTGAAATAGATTTTTCTTGGAGCAGAGTCCATTTCTTTTGCATAGGGTTAATTATGTTTATTCAAATAAAGAATTAAGAACCTCCTATGTCAGCCACTGAAGTATGCAAAAAAAGTAAGATACACATTCCTTGCCCTTAAGGAGTCTACAGTCAAGTAGAAAAGGCAATCAAGTATGAAATAAATACATAACTGAAAGAGAATATAGGAAAATGATAATAGAAGTTCAGAGTGTTATAAGAATATATAGAAAGGAAAAGGAGTTAGAACTGTGGCTGAGAAAATATTTAATGAGAACTATTGAGTGAGGTTGTATCAAAAGAATGATTAGATATAAAAATGTAAATTATAATTCATGTTACTTTTCATATGGAGCTTATAATACAACATGCAACACAACCTGACATGCTACTACACAGTGTAAGCTAACACAGTGCTTTGCTGGTAATAACTTTACAAAACTTGTCAAATCCAATTTGGGGCATCTGGTAAGATTTAAATAAAGTTTCTTTTGGTTTGTTTTCAATTTTCACGTGAGAAAAAAAACTATAAAATAGATATTGCATCAACATACAGATATAATACTAAGAGACATGTAAACAGCAGCTTAGTGTTAAATGGCTGAATTTGGCCATTAGCAAGTCACACTTGAATTTGCTGATTAACTTTTGTGACCTTGGAAAGTACTTAATCTTCCTCAGTTTCAATTTCCCCATCTGTAAAATGGAGATAATTTTAAAAATGTATCTTATAGGGAAGATTAGACGACTTTATAGAAAACATTTTTGTGGTACCTTGCACATGATACTCAATATTAGCTAATACTATTATATTCCCCCCCCCATTTAGCAATCATCAACTCAAATTTTATATTGAGTTCATATTTTCCTATGCATGGGGAAATGTGTCTGCTGAAAACATGCAGAGATAATTTCTTCTAGTCCTATTTCTTGAATCACTCTTTGATTCTGAATTAAACAGACTTTAAATAAATTCTTCAGTGCTAACGGTTGTTGTGGTATTCAACTTAAATATTTTTATATGTAGTTCCCTAGTTAGGTACTTAAAATTATATTCACATATTCCAAACTGCAGCATTATATCCAGGTACCAGGTAGAAAAGGTTTTGATATTGAGATGTCTAGAGCATTTTCCACAAGCTGTTCAGTGTAAAAGGGCAATAATGATAATTTTTACTATACATTAAATTTCAAAGAGAATATTCTGGCTTTAAAAAAAATCTCTAAGTCCAAAAGAGGAAAATTTGGGATAATTTATGTGGAACACTATATAAATTATGGAAATGTGAAAGGTACAATACAAACACAAGTGGAATACTGAATAATAAATGTTAGGCATATGGCAGGATAAGAGCAGTGAAAAGAACATAAGAATATCCTATTAAAGTAAAAAAACATAGAGCTTTTAAACAGGAAGGCCTATTCAAAGATATACATCAGGTTTTAAACAGCCTCATTTTAAATAAGGTACTGTATATATTATAAATAACTAGCACAAAAATCACTTAGTAGAAAGCATACTTACAGAGCAATAAAGAAATTTATCCTGGTATGCTCATTTATAGTAAATTTAGCTCTCTTGAAATAAACAAAGGTCATAGCCAAAAGATACTATAGGGAAAAAAGTTAAAAGTTAATATTAATGTTTTGCTTTCATAGTAAAACTGCTTTAAAATAGTTACGGTTATAAGCTAAAATAAAGCATTATTTATCCTTATTATAGAATTAGCTATTTATTTGAGTCCTTATTTTTTGGCTTTCTTTAATCCATATGAACAGTGAGAAATAGTTCTGGATCATTTATGATTAAATTATAATTTTATAATTATAATTTTAACCTCTAAATTTTATTATTGCCATCTATTCAGGCCTATAGAGAAGCTGAAATAATAATCAAGTGAATAACCATACATCCTTCACCTAGATTCACCAATTGTATTTCTGTTGCCACACTGGCTTGATGTATGTGTATATGCAAAAATTTTTCCCCTCAACCCTTTGAGTTAGTTGCAGACATCCATACTCACTTCTGAAAATAATTTTTGAAAAATAACTTCTAACCAGAAATTAGAACAACATGGCTCTATTTTCATTGGAATAAAAGTGTTTTAAATGTACTATTAGGAAGACATATGTCTAGCCTGCTATTAGGACCCATGCCAGGTTCTGTCTGTTCAAGTTAAAAACAAGTTATGATACTGATATATTGATAATAGACTCCCTTTCATAAAATGCCTAATTCATGCTACCTTCACAGGTTTGGCCACAAAGGTGATTCCAAATTTTCAAGGTAACTTTCAGTAGAGGATTCTTGATAGATTGAGTGTTAAGATACAGTACTCCTGGTTACTTTAAAGGCACTGCCCCCTGCTGTCCAACAACTTTAATTACTGTAAGGTGCTTAAAATTGTAAAATTTAAAACTTCAGAACTCCACATGAACTGGGTATTTTACATTAAGGCATTACTGTCAATTTTTAAAAGCATCAGTGACACTGATTATGTTTAAAAAGATCTCACCTTTTAGAAGTACATCTTTAAATATTTATGGATAAAATGTTAGGATGTCTGGGATTTGCTTCAAAATAATCCACGTTTGGGGAGAGAGATTAGAAGAAACAAGAATGGCCATGAGTTGATCATTGTTTTAGCTGGATGACAGGCACATGGAGGGTCTTTGTTCTATTCTCTCTACTATAAGTTTTATGTTTGAAATTTTCTAAAAATTTTCAAAATTAAAAAAACCCTCTGATTTTATTTTTATCTTAAGCTTAAAATAAGAGTTCACATCAATATGAAATTAGTGGGTATTTAATCATCAGCTAGTCTTCTGTTCATTCCCTTTTCTGTTGGTTGGCACATTATTTATTTATTTATTTTTGGCTGCTTTGGGTCTTCGTTGCTGTGTGCTGGCTTTCTCTAGTCGCAGCGCCGGGGGGCTACTCCTCGTTGTGGTGCACGGGCCTCTCACTGCGGTGGTCCCTCCCGTTGCAGAGCACGGGCTCCAGGCATGCAGGCCTCAGCAGTTGCAGCATGCAGGCTCAGTAGTTGTGTCTCGCGGGCTCCAGAGCGCAGGCCCAGCAGTTATGGCACATGGGCCCAGATGCTCCGCAGCATGTGGGATCTTCCCAGACCAGGGATCAAATCCATGTCTCCTGCATTGGCAGGCGATTCTTAACCACTGTGCCACCAGGGAAGTCCCATAGCATGTTATTTTAAATGTAATATGAAGTCATGCTGAATTTTCTGATATGACTAACTGGTCTAAGATGACATTTATAAAGCTGAAATTCTAACTGATCAGCTAAACCTAAATAGTATAGAAACATCACAATCCCTAGTATATAAGTCAGCATCATGATGTTCTTTTATGAAACACTGATTCCTAAATAAAGAACATGATAAACCAGTTTTACTCTACAAGATTATTGGGATTTGTTTTATCTAAATTATCTACAAAATATTAAAATGTGTAACAGACTGCCTTAGTGGAATGAATCTCAGATATTATTACCTGATAAAAAGTAATAATTCTGATCAAAACATATTAAGCCTAATATAGCCAATATTTTATAACTATAAATGGAGTATAACCTTTAAAATTTTTGAATCATTATATTGTACACCTGGAACTGATATACATCAACTAAACTTCAATTAAAAAAAAAAGCAAAACAAAACAAAAAACCCCCCAACCACCCAAACAAAGAACATATTAAGTCTATATTGATTCTTGTTTTAAATCAAACAGATATGGGTTTAAGGTCATTTAATCAAAATATTTTACAATGCCTCAAGTATAGACAGAATGAATCTATGTTGTATGCTAATGGATTCCACTTTGAAGGAGCAATGTAGGCTAGTTCTTTTCCTAACCTTAATTAATAAGATAAAAAATCCTAATAAGGTTCATTAAAGTCCTGATAGCCTAGTAACATAATAATGCTGGTTAATGATTATACTGTTAACAAATTTACCTTGTCTGCAATTTTACAGCAGCAGTCCATCCACAAGAAATCTTGAATTAAGTCGTCATCTACAACAAAAGATAGCTATGACTTGTCTTTTGAAAACAGGTTTCCTTTTGAAGAATTAATTTTTACATAAGGAGATGACAAATGATGCTTAGAAATCAAACAAAAATGGCAGGGTTGCCCAAGGTGTAGTTTTCAGTTCTTTAGCGTGTTTGCCATTGCAAGCGCTGTACAAAAAGCTACTGCTTTATTCTTTGGCTTCCCATCTGATTTGCCTTAATATATAGCCCAGACTGGAGGAAGAATGATAGAAGTGTTTGATTTATTGAATATTTCTATAGCTCTTTTAGAAATATGTCTTGGGTAGCTCTAGATGAGCCTTTTTTTCCAAAATCAATCTTTAACAGGTGGAAATGGAATCTGATAAAAGATAAGTCTTTAAGACATAATGACTCAATGAATACTCTGTTTTCTAAATATGTTTTACTTTTTTTTTTTTAACTACTTTCTCCTTTTAGGTACGGGGTATTTTTAGTTTTGAGTTTTCTCTTCTCCTACTTATCTCTGTCCAATTATCTATTATCCAAATACACATGAAAAATCTATGTAAAGGAGATTCATAATTCATTAGTTATTTATAACTAACATTTAATTTTGGAAAAAACTGAGTATGACAAAAAGATCAACAAACATACTGTTAAAAAATGAATAACATCCAAAAAATAGGTCAGAAACACTCATTTCAATTTTAAAAGGCTAAAATATATAATCCCAAAATATATGGGTAGCTGTCAGAATATAATTTGAGAAAGATCTACTTTTTTCCATTTCCCCCTGCATTTTAAGTTAAATAAGCATAACTTCTTGTTATATCCTAGAAATATCATCAATGTAGTCAAATAAATGGAAAGTTCCAAGTATAAGTACTGCTTTTTTGAGAATAATTAATTTCTGCCTTGTTAATTCCATTTCTATTTCTTAAATTACCTAAAATGGTAAAGCCACGTATTTTCTCTTATTTCTCACATTCAGTTATGAATAATAATAAAGTCTGTGGGTAATAACTTCACTCTACTCTTAATAAAGAGAGAGGGAAACTTTTATTAACAGCATTCTAGATCCTGACAAGGAACATCTTTATAGTTCAACATTTTCTACCTGTATTATTTACATTTTGTCTTCTCTTATCTTATTTTGCTTTTCTTTACATCTTAACCAGCTTGCCCTCCTTTTTTTTTTTTTTTTTTTAAAGATTTCTGTCCTCTCAGCAGGGCAAACACTCTTGTCCCCAACTCTCTCCTCCTTTATGCATATGCTTTCCTCTATAAGCAAGGAAGGCTGTTACCTGGATCTACCAGACTGTGATAGCTACTTGATTTGATTCAGTCCCGCAGATAACTTACCAGAATCCATCTATCCAACCCTTTATTCCGTCTACCTTACTGCCTTACCTCAAAAAACAAAAACCAATCCTCTTTCTTGGCCAGTAGAAGTACTATAAAGAAGTTTCTTTTTGGCTATGTTTAAGAAGCTTATTAACAAAGTAGCACTGTTTCATGATCTGAACAAATTCAAACTCAATTTCATTATATGAGCATGATGATAAAGCATAGTTATTCCCCCCTTTTTTTTTTTTTTTTTTTTAAAGATTTCTGTCCTCTCAGCAGGGCAAACACTCTTGTCCCCAACTCTCTCCTCCTTTATGCATATGCTTTCCTCTATAAGCAAGGAAGGCTGTTACCTGGATCTACCAGACTGTGATAGCTACTTGATTTGATTCAGTCCCGCAGATAACTTACCAGAATCCATCTATCCAACCCTTTATTCCGTCTACCTTACTGCCTTACCTCAAAAAACAAAAACCAATCCTCTTTCTTGGCCAGTAGAAGTACTATAAAGAAGTTTCTTTTTGGCTATGTTTAAGAAGCTTATTAACAAAGTAGCACTGTTTCATGATCTGAACAAATTCAAACTCAATTTCATTATATGAGCATGATGATAAAGCATAGTTAATTTTTAATAATATTCCCCAGATATAATACTGAAACTTCTCTAGGTTGACTAACCTTGCCAGTTTGCTCAGTTTCAGCATTGAAAGTCCTGGGAAACCCCTCAGGCCCAGTGACACTGGGTCAGTTGGCTCACCTGAGACTTTATGTAGTATTTATACTTTAGGTCAAACAAAACTCATGCTATGACCCTGAACTGCCCAGAATTTACATTTGACACTTGAATTTAAGTAGTCTAAAAGCTAGATGATGAATTTCTACTCTAAAAGTAATCAAAACAAACAAAAATCCAGCATTGAGGGGGAAAAAAGGACTAAAGAAAACAAAAGGCAAATTTGGTTGGAGACAGAAAATCTGACATAGAAAATAACAGTATCCTCTTTATTATAAAAATGATAAAATAGATCTTATATTCTTATTTTTAAGTACTCTATAATTACCCCTATTACAATATTTTAAACCTACCAAATAATTTAAAGAAAGCAGTCATTTCCTGACGCTGTATAACTAGACAGGGTCCTTTGGGGCGTTTAGACTTGTTGCTATTATGTGCATTTTTTTCAGATGCTGGCCAACTATCTTTAAAAGTAGGACGCTTCAGGTTAATGGGTTTTTTAGGCTGATGTGATTTAATTGACTCTGATTTTACATGTACAGTGACAGTAAGTGGTGTCTCACAACATAGCTGATTATGCCTCATTTTGGTTTCCCACAATTCCTGTAAAAATAAAACACACAGTTACTTATCACACTCTTGTTCACTTCTATATAAAAACAACAGATTGGATGACACTATCAGATGCAGTCATAGGAAATGTTACTGAACTTGCTACTAAAATGTTAGTTATGACAATGACTCACATGAGAAACTGCTTTTAGAATTTAGTGCCAAGAAAAGCTATGCTTCCTTTGGGTAACTGATATGCCTTCTCTTCCCAAATAATAAGATGCTGCATAGTATTTTGCTTTGACTACTAGGGAACTCAAAACCAAATCTTAAATTATAGAAACTATGCTGAGTTTATAATCTATTTGCGGTATTCTTTTTTCCTGATAATTTTTATTCTGCTTGTATTGACAATTTTATCATATTATTATGTCAGCTCAAAGTTTTTATACAATAAGGCAAACTACTTCCAGAACTAAATTATTATCAACATCAATTATTATATTAAAAAGCAATCTCACACACAAAAAAACATTTTCTAACTGATTAATTCCTTGATATGTTATAAAACTCACTGATTCAACAAGCATTGATTGTTATTTATTGAAAAGTTAAATACAATTCTAGCAAAGAAATGCATGGTATAAAGTGCATTGAGGGATTCTCATAAATTGGTCACTTTAATATCTTCTTTTTTTACCATCTTTATTGGAGTATTATTGCTTTACAGTGGTGTGTTAGTTTCTGCTTTATAACAAAGTGAATCAGCTATACATATACATATAACCCCATATCTCCTCCCTCTTGCGTTTCCCTCCCACCTTCCCTATCCCACCCCTCTAGGTGGTCACAAAGCACCCAGCTGATCTCCCTGTGCTATGTGGTTGCTTCCCACTACCTATCTATTTCACATTTGGTAGGGTCACTTTAATTTCTAAAGTTGTGAGTGTATGACTATGCTATTTGAGTGGCCAATTACCAGTGTGAATGAATGTAAACTGTTATAGACTAATAAAAATTGAAACAAAGTTAATCCATCAATATGTAACAATATGCATAATCATTACCATGTTTGGTGGTAATTAGTTCACGTGATTACTAGTTAGCATTACTTTTATGGTCAAAGTACTTATAGGGTAATAGGAAATGTAGTTATGAATAGCCAAAGCAGGAAACTACTCTAAGACCCTAATGAGAACCTCTGAATCCATAACTCACAGTGACCCAGGCAGCCATGCCTCCCTTGATGTTCAAGGAGTCAGGTACAGATTCTCCTTCCTGACTCTCAGAAACTTCCCTGCTGAAGGAAGGAATGGAAAATAAGATTGGATATAGTGGGGCTAGGTCAGCACTGTCCAGTATAATGTGAGTCACTTTATATTTCTAAAGCCACATTTAAAAAGTACAAATAAGCAAGTGAATTTAATTTTAGGAATGTATTTTATGTAACCTAGTATATCCAAAATATCATTTTAACATGTAATCAATATAAAAACTAATGAGATACTTTACATTCTTTTTTTCATACTAAGTCTTTGAAATCTGGTGTTTACACTTACAGTGTATCTCAATTTTGGATGCTAAATTTCCAACAGTTAAAGTGAAATGTAGTCTTACCAAAACAATGATGTGGTACATAAGGAAAAAATATTTTACACTCCTTCAGTATTTAATTTTAAATTAAATAAAAGTAAAAATGCAATTCTTCAGTTGCACCAGCCACATTTCAACTGCTCAACAGCCACATATTAGACAGTACAGGGCTAGATTATGAAGAACTAGGCAGAGTAAATTATATTAATTCTATAATTGCTTCTCCTCCCTCTATTTTGCTTCCCTCCTCTCATCTTTCTTCCTAGATCCTAAGGTCCAAGCAAATCGAAGGCAATTATGGAGTTGAGGGTGGGGGAGTGCTACAAACTCCATAGAAAAAGGGATGGGTGATTAATTGAGCCTTGAGACTTGTGTTAAGAACATTTTGCTACTTCCTGCCCACCTCATCTGAGAGACAGCTGGAGGTCTCATCTGCATCTTTTTTTTTTTTCCCCCTCAAAGAAAGAGCAACCTTACAAATCTAGATGGAAAAAACTAAATAGTCAGGCTTCTCACATTGGGGTGTGGGGGCAGGCTTGGGGGAGTGCGGGACAGATGTGCCAGAATATAGAATAGTTGTGGCATATCTTCCAGGATGTCAGTTTTACTTAATGTTACTTAATGTTAAGTAACTTAAAATAAGTTAAGTTACTTATACTTTTAAGTAATTTAAAAGTGTTGCTTTGTTAAAACAACCTTGGATATATCATGAAATAGAATGCAAATTTTCTATCAATCAAAAATATAAATATGTTTTACACTATTCTGCTTCATATAAAATTTGAAAAAACAGAAAGAGGAGGAAATTCCTCAAATAGAGATTCACTGAGATTAATAACCAAACACTGGCAGGAGAGTTATGGAGAAGGACCTTAAGGAGAGAAGCTATCAATGCAACATTTTGGTCAAATTCCAACTTGAGGTAACTTCTATTTTTGCTCTTCATTTAGACATACTAAAAGAATGACAACAGTCAAATTATTATTATTGTTTTTTAAGTTTGGCCGGCCGCGCGGCTTGCCGATCCTATTTCCCCGACCAGGGGGGATCCAACACGGGCCCTGGCAGTGAAAGCGCCGATTCCTAGCCACTGGACCACAGGAGAATTCCCAAGAATTTTTTTTTTAAGACAGAGGATTTTTCAGCACGACAGAAGGCAGAGGGACAGAGCCACCTGAGAATATACGTTAAAATACTGGAGAATAGACCTGGATTAAGACCTGATTCTCACTAGCAATTGGGTCTTAGGCTATTTAACTTCTGGGAGCCTCCATTTTCTCACTTGTGATATTGAGATAATAAAAGCAGCTATTTTTTTTAGAACCTGGTAAATAGTAAGTATTCAATTAAAGTTACTTACTAGGCATTGTTAATAATACATATTTTGTAGGCTTAGTGAGGAAAGGAACTATATGGATAATGCACAGTGCTGAATGCTTAGCAAAATCTCAATACATGGCAGCACTATTACTGTATCTTTTTTACAGGAAGGGTGTCTTCGAAAGAAAGAAGAGTCCCAATATGACAGAAAACCAAATTTCACCTCAACTAATACATGTAATTTAAATGTTAAAATTTTATTGGTAACAGAGACCAGAGGTATTTTTTAAATGTGCTCATGATAATAAAATTTGTAAAGAGACAGGATCTCAATTTTAACATAGCATGGGTTTATCAGTCTTTAAATGTTAAATTACTTCTAAAGTTTTTTTATTTTATTTTTTTTAATAGAAGCTAGTTGGCCTCCAGTCGTTCTGGAAATGTAAGAAAGGGACATTAGTAAATTTTGATAAATAGGCCAAGGGCATAGCACCGAGATACAGCAGCTCAGGTCTCAGGATTCTGGTGCCGATGCTCCTGCGAAAAAAAGATGTGTTTAATGGGACTCGAGAAGAGGCAGGACGAACTCAAAATACCACTATCCGGCGCCCAGCAGGGTAAAGGCAGGTGGGCGGGCGGGCTGCGGGAAGGCACGAGCTCTTTCCTAAGGGCCTTCCTTCCCGAGGAGGGGAGCGCCCGCTGAGGAGAGGGCACGGCCAGCACTTGGGGACGAATCTCCTCCCCACTCCTTTGTCCCCTACCCCCTTTGTCCCCTCCCCTCCCCCGCCCACTAGTGAGCACGACCAGCTGAGCCAAAGAGCACTGTGCCGGCGAAGCCCGACAAACCCTGTCGAGGGCGGTGCCCCGCCTCCCTCTTTCTACTTCGCCGCCGTCCCCGGCCCCGCGGCCCTGCGCCGGCAGGCGGCGTACGACCGCGACGCCCCTCCTCCCCGCCGGCACCTGAAGCGGGGAACTCACGGGTGGAAGGGGCCAAGACGCCGCCGCTGTCTCACACACTGAGGGCGGCGTCGTTGGGGAAGAGAGGGGACGGAGGAACCAGGCACAACCAAAACTGGAGAGTTGCGGGCGAGGCCCGAAGCCGGGGCGCGAGCGGAGAGTACCTGCGGAAAACCGAGGCTGGTGAGCGGGGGCCGGGCCAGCGGGCAGCCTTCCCCAGACGCCCCAGGCCTCAGACGGTTGCTCGCAGGTTACTTCACCGCGGCACTGCGGGCTCGGAGACTGCCCGCCAACCCGGAGCGAGGCCGGCGCAGGCCAGTCAGCGCGCAGAGCCCGCCTCAGGGGGGCGGGGCCAGCCCAAGGCGCGCGCGCCTACCCTCCCACCTCGCGCTGTGCTCGCAGCCTCAGCCGCCTGCCCACCTTGTCCCGTTACCCGGCCTTGCTTTCCCTCCCGGCAAGGTCCTGGTAAAACGCCTCGACACTCCCAGACCGCTTCTTTCCTTCTAATGTAACGCCTTACCCTTGGACACTTACCAAAGTCAGGCTTGGATTAGAGCCATTTATCTTCCCTGTTGCGAGATGGAGAGGCCCTGCCGGGCTGGGACGTCAGGTCTTAACTTACCCCTCCTCCACCGCACCGGGCACACACACTGGCAGGAACGCGGTAAACGTCAACAGCAGGAGGACGAAGAATCGGAGGTGAATTTCGCAGCAGCAATTGTAAATTACTGCTACGTTAAAATAACTGTAGAAACAGAGGAAGAGACAACCTAAACCAAAAAAAGGTGTGAGCACCGTGGCTCTTTGTGAGAAGGGGTAATGTTATTCTATCCTGTTAAATCTGTTGTTCCAAACTAATTTCTTCTACAGGAACCTTCTCTTTTTGACCTGGTGCCTGGGATGTAAGGTGCTTAATAAATGTTTGTTCATTGAATAAGTAAAAGGATTCTTCGTAGCTTTTAAATTTTGTACGTGACATCTTTTACTCTTCACTTCCCTTCTATCTAATGTATAACCTCCTTTTTTTCCCCTGTTAACGTATCGTGGCCTTTTTTCATGTTGCTACAGTCTTTCTGAATATTCTTAACGACTGCATAATAGTCCAGAGTGGATGGACCAAATGTAAATCATTTTGATATTTGCATTGCTTCTAGATTTTTCAGTTACCACAACTATCACACTTAAAAAGCAATTTGGCCTTGCGTATTTGTGGCACTTCCTAGCAATTAGTTCCTCAGTCAGTAACTCTGAAGAATGAATATTTAGTTCCCTTCTTTCTCCGGCTCTCACACAGCTAGATGATGGCAAAAAAATCACCTACATGAAAGAGGACACAATCTGCGAACTCATTTTTCCTTATAAGCATCTTGGATATTTTCCCCATGGCCCTTAAATGGGGGAATGAACCAAGAAGCATAAACTGGTTGTGAAAACCTTAAATACTGATTCTCCTAGGAAAACTGCTTTGAGC
>NW_006798707.1:2598922-2668028 GCF_000442215.2 Lipotes vexillifer | reverse complement strand
TTTCCCTGGTGGTTCTATTTTCCGCAAGGTATCAGGGTTTACTGTGATTACTAATTTCCAGCCTTGAGTACACAGAATGTTTACTGAACAATGAATGACTACTACAGGCATACTGCTTTGTTTTATTGTGCTTCGCAGATACTACATTTTTTACAGATTGAAGGTTTATGGCAACCCTGCGTAGAGCAAATCTATTAGCGCCACTTTTCCAGCAGCATTTTCCCACTTCATGTCTGTCACATTTGGGTAATTCTTGCAATATTACACACATTTTCATTATTATTATATTTGTTATGGTGATCCATGATCAGTGATCTTTGATGTTACTATTGTAATCATTTTGGGATACCACAAACGGAGGCCATAAAAGCAAACTTAATGCATCTATAAATGTGTGTTTTGATTGCTCCACTAACTGGCCATTCTCTTGTCTCACCCCCTTTCCTCAGGCCTATTCCCTGAGACACAACGAAATTGAAATCAGGCCAATTAATAACCTTATAGTGGCTCCTAAGGGTTCAAGTGAAAGGAAGAGTTGCATGTCTCTCACTTTAAATCAAAAGTTAGGCCTCGGGCTTCCCTGGTGGCGCAGTGGTTGAGAGTCTGCCTGCCGATGCAGGGGACACGGGTTCGTGCCCCGGTCCGGGAAGATCCCACATGTCACGGAGCGGCTGGGCCCTTGAGCCATGGCCACTGAGCCTGCGCGTCTGGAGCTTGTGCTCTGCAACGGGAGAGGCCACAACAGTGAGAGGCCCGCGTACCGCAAAAAAAAAATAAGCTAGGCCTCTTTTCCATAAATGGGATTGCATATAAATTTATAAAAAAATGAAATATTTGATATGTACAAAAGAATATTAGTAACATATATGCAAGCTTAGCATAAAACAAAACCTCAAGAAGCCACTGCCCACCCAAAAAGCATGAACCTAAGATCCAAGGAATAGAACATTAAACAATACTGTTGAGATTCTGTATGCTCCTCCTCCCCCTCCCCTTACTTCCCAGAAGAAGTGGCTTTTGTTTTTCCCATCCTCCCCTCCCCAACTTACAGGATCTTAGTTCCCCCACCAGGGATTGAAAGTGCCGAGTCCTAGTCACTGGACCGCCAGGGAATTAATTCCCCCATTCCATTTTCTTTTTAGATTTACCGTATTCTTAAACACAAATCTTGTTTGAAAACTTAATACTCTTTGTATTCTTCATAGTTTCAAGATTTAGACACACTAATGAATGATAGTAAATCATTTTCATTCCTGTGTAGGATTATTCTGTAAATATACCATAATGAATCAATGCTTCTGTCAAGTCACTTGTGTTATTTTTTGCTATGAATGCTCTGAGTATTCCCATGCACAGACCTGGTTATCAGCTGCTATGCCTGTGTAAAGCCAAATTAGTTATTTATAGCTTGCACAGGCTCTGATGAGTTGGTGTCTGGTCAGTGCCCATGTATTAAAGTCAAATATTTTGAATACTACAATACTTCTGTTTATATATGTATGCCCCATGGTGCACTCATGTAGTTTAAAGCATAAATGCTTTAAAGTGAAACTGATGGGTTTTAGAGTACACACAGTTTCAACTGTACAAGGTTATCAGTGCTAAATTTATTTCCCGGGTAGTTTTACCAGTTTTAAGTAAGAGTTTCCATTAGTCGACATCTTGCCAATGTCATATTTTCAGACTTTTTGGGACTAGATTATCTTTTAAGGTGTACTGTAGAGGACACCTTTATTTTCAGCACCCCTTTTCTAGGAAATGTTCTACTGAACCTCCCAAACCACTTGGGTGTAGAGATAGCAGCTATATTCATGCAATATCATCTCTCTCCTTCCTCACTCATTGGAGTCATAAGGGCCAGTCCTTGATTCAAGCTGGGCAAAATTCCCTTCCTGGAATTTTGCACTATGACCAAGAATGCAGCCTGGCTGACTGCTCTTTTATATGGTAGAGATAAAGTCTTCAGAAGTGTTAGGATAGAACAATAGTTAGATAGAAGGACTTTATAAAATTTCTCTCTAGAATAGTTTTCTCCACTGTACTTCACTTTTTTGCTCATTAATGAAAATATCTTTCTTGATTTCTCCCCATTCTTGCTTCTGCCTATGACATAATCCTTATTTGTTAAAATGAGGCAATAGCCTCTCCACTTTCCAGTTTTGATTCCTGGTTTTAAGTGTTCATATTTACTAGGTGACTTCTGAAACACAAAATGTTACACAGACTATCACTTTCCTAAAAATATTCGAAGTGGCTCACAACAAAGATGACTTTAAGGTCAATAAAACTGAACCTAAATAAACTATAGCAAAGGGGAGGCAAGAAAGTATCCATAAGGATCTTGGAAAGTTTGATTCTGAACAAGAGGCAACTTCCCCAATGTGCCTGTCAGCAGCTAGCTGAGAAACGTTCCTTCAGCTAACTGAACACTGACTTCTCATACTTACTAATATTTTACCAAATAAGGATTACAGGTTTGACAACAAACTATTTTTGCCATATAGACCCAGATCAATTTTCTCCTGAGACTATTCCAGCATTCTTGTACGAGGCAAAAAGCAGTTAGATGAAGATAAATGTTATGTTATTTTTTGCTAATTTCTCCAAAAGGTCACAGTGTCAAAATAGTGGTAGTAATAGTGGTTTTTGAAACTCATTTGCCATTCATTAAACCAACATTTGCATATGAACTATGTGCTAGGCACTACTCTAGAAGCTGGAGACACATCAGCGAACAAGAGACAAAAAATCTCTGTCCATACATTCTAGTCAAAATTAGACTGATCTAGACCCAAAGGCTTCTGAGGACCAAATAGAACAACTTTTTAAAGGAATGCCCAACGTATTAACGGATCTGTACGGCAAATAATTGATTTTCTTTCAAAAATGGAATAGATCACAATTTGTGTTAATCTGTCAGGATACCCAAAGAGTTTAGGATACTCAATAAAAGATTAGGGTACCCCACGAAAAACAGGCTGTACAGTACAGTAATAGAAAGCTGTTTTTTTTAAAACATATTTATTGAGTATATATGGTGTACTGCTATAAAGTGGTGTTTTATTTTTTTAATTTATTTAATTTATTTTTGGCTGTGTTTGGTCTTTGTTGCTATTTGTGGGCTTTCTCTAGTTGCTGCGAGCAGGGGCTACTCTTCGTTGCGGTGTGCGGGCTTCTCATTACGATGGCTTCTCTTGTTGTGGAGCACGGGCTCTAGGCACGTGGGCTTCAGTAGTTGCAGCTCGCGGGCTCTAGATTGTAGGCTCAGTAGTTGGGGCACACGAGCTTAGTTACTCCACAGCATGTGGGATCTTCCCGGACCAGGGCTCGAACCCATGTCCCCTGCACTGGCAGGCAGATTCTTAACCACTGCGCCACCACGGAAGCCCTATTAAATAGAAAGCTTTTAACCTAGATTTTTGATATTATCAAATTAATTTCAGTGGTGTTACCAGGCCCCAGCTAGAGATGGGCTACAAAAACCTGAGGCAATTATCCCAGGAGACAGGGATTTGTTTCTAAAACTTAAGGCATATACTGCATAACAGATGCGTAACAGAGAATGGGACCCTCGGCCTCACATAAGTTCTTCTGAGGTATTGAAGTAGGTTATTAATTTTTAATTTGGTAAGTTGAGTAGTTTCCTGAGTTCGACCGGAATACGATTTTTCAAGTGATTCCGCCCCTCACGCCTGCATTCTCAGGAATCCTTACTGAGAGCTAGAGACAGAGCTCATGTTTACCCCAAGAATGGTGGGGTAGGTGTCAGTCTGTTAATAATCTGTTGGTAAGTGACAGCATTTTCAGAAACTATGCCAATATCAGTTCTTTTTAAATATTGTATTCAATTTCTTTTAATTAATTAATTAATTAATTAATTAATGGCTGTGTTGGGTCTTTGTTTCTGTGGGAGGGCTTTCTCTAGTTGCGGCAAGCGGGGGCCACTCCCCATCGCGGTGTGCGGGCCTCTCACTGTTGCGGCCCCTCTCGTTGCGGAGCACAGGCTCCAGACGCGCAGGCTCAGCGGTTGTGGCTCACGGGCCCAGCCGCTCCGTTCCCCAATATCAGTTTGAGAATCACATATTGGAGGTAGTCGGATAAAAAAAGTTTCATCACCCCGGTTTTGTTTCCTCAGCTCTTTTTCCTAAGAAATACACTAGGAGATTTAAGACTTAAGTTATTCCAGTTAAACGTATTACATACATTAAGGACTCCTCTGGACTACTTCTTTCCTGTTGTACTGTATTCTGTCTTTGTGACTTTGTCAATAATCAGAGTTTATACATGATAGACTATAAATTAGTGTGCTAAAAGGCACACTATTGTAATAATAATTATAGTTGGTGTAAAAGTCTGATAGCTTCACGTGTTTAGTTGTGGTGTCACTGCTCTCTCGGGAAGAATGTTGGCCTGTACGTCTACTGAATTGCTCAGATTTAAGAAGCTGCAAAAATTAAAACACATCTTACTTGGTGAGCCCCGGCCAGGCTTGACTGAAAACCTCCAGGGATAGATCTTAGGTTCCCACCATTTTGCATGCAGTATCAAAGAAATGCTGATTTTCTTTCTGACTTACTTCACTCTGTATGACAGACTCTAGGTCCATCCACCTCACTACAGATAACTCCATTTCGTTTCTTTTTATGGCTGAGTAATATTCCATTGTATATGTATGCTAACACATATATATGGAATCTAAGGAAAAAAAAAAAGGTCATGAAGAACCTAGGGGCAAGATGGGAATAAAGACACAGACCTACTAGAGAATGGACTTAAGGATATGGGGAGGGCGAAGGGTAAGCCATGACAAAGTGAGAAAGTGGCATGGACATATACACACTACCAAACGTAAAATAGCTAGCTAGTGGGAAGCAGCCGCATAGCACAGGGAGATCAGCTGGGTGCTTTGTGACCACCCAGAGGGGTGGGATAGGGAGAGTGGGAGGGAGGGAGACGCAAGAGGGAAGAGATGGGAACATACGTGTATATATATAACTGATTCACTTTGTTATAAAGCAGAAACTAACACACCATTGTAAAGCAATTATACTCCAATAAAGATGTTAAAAAAAAGATTCAAAGGCAAAATACAAATTACCATGAATGCTAAAAGTTTGAGTCAAAATTATTTAAATAAAATCATTTTAGAAAAAGAAATGCTGAATCTGTGAGCTTCAGGCAGTTTGTTCTCGCTCCCTTTCACATACAACACAACACACACCTCACAACACATTTGTAATCTTCCACTCTATTGATACCCAAAACAATCTGGGTTACAAGTAAGATTTTGTAACCACATTAGCTGGCAAAGATCCCTAAAAGGAAAAAAGATTTATGGCCACTTTTGTAAAAATGAGGTTTAATAAAAACACTGGCAATCTGTAGAAGAAAGAAAATAAGAAGAAATTAAATAAGTTTATGATTTAATAAGTCAACCAATGTAAGAGGTGGTAGCTGAAGGAAGTTTTGACTTTAAAAATCTTCTAGGCGGCCGCTGAGGTCTCGGGCTGCTGCCGCCGGGCTGCTGGAGAGGCAGGGTTCGGGCCTGGCCGGGCAGCTCCGGAGCGGCGGGGCAGGGGGGAGGCGGGGCTGTGCCGCCCTCGGGGCTGGGACCTCGCCGGGACCCGATGCGGTTAGGTTCGAGGAGCTCCGAGCATTTCTGCCTTGGGACAGCCACGTATCTAATTCTGCAAAGTACTTTTATATGTAAAACTTGTAAAGGATCAGAACAATGCCTCCAGGACCATCATCAGGTGAACCGTGGGGCATCCACTTGATGCCAAGACTCCTAGTAGAATGTTTACTACCAAATGGCATGATAGTAACTTCAGAATGCCTCCGTGAGGCTACACTAATAACTATAAAACATGAACTATTTAAAGAAGTGAGAAAATACCCTCGCCACCAACTTCAAGATGAATCTTCTTACATTTTCGTGTTACCCAAGAAGCAGAAAGGGAAGAATTTTTTCATGAAACAAGACAACTTTGTGACCTTACGCTCTTTCAACCCTTTTTAAAAGTAACTGAACCAGTAGGCAACCATGAAGAAAAGATCCTCAACCGAGAAACTGGTTTTGCCGTTGGCATGCCAGTGTGTGAATTCGAGATGGTTAAAGATCCAGAAGTACAGGACTTCGAAGAAATATTCTCAATGTTTGTAAAGCTGTGGATCTTAGGGATCTCAATTCACCTCATGGTAGAGCAATGTAAGTCTATCCTCCAAATGTAGAATCTTCACAACTGCCGAAGCGCATACATAATAAATTGGATAAAGGGCAAATAATAGTGGTGATTTGGGTAATAGTTTCTCCAAAAAATGACAAGCAGAAGTATACTCTGAAAATCAACCATGACTGTGTGCCAGAACAAGTAATTGCTGAAGCGATCAGGAAAAAAAATTCAAAGTATGTTGCCATCATCCGAACAACTGAAACTCTGTGTTTTACAATATCAGGGCAAGTATATTTTAAAAGTGTGTGGGGCTTCCCCGGTGGTGCAGTGGTTGAGAGTCCGCCTGCCAATGGAGGAGACACGGGTTCGTGCCCTGGTCTGGGAAGATCCCACATGCCGCGGAGCGGCTGGGCCCGTGAGCCATGGCCGCTGAGCCTCCGTGTCCGGCGGCTGTGCTCGGCAACGGGAGAGGCCACAACAGTGAGGCCCGCGTACCGCAAAAAAAAAAAAAAAAAAAAAAAAAAAAAAAGTGTGCGGATGTGACGAATACTTCCTAGAAAAATATCCTTAGGATAAGTATATAAGAAGCTGTATAATGCTTGGGAGGATGCCCAGTTTGATGCTGATGGCTAAAGGCTCTACTCTCAACTGCCAATGGATTGTTTTACAATGCCATCTTATTCCAGATGCATCTCCACAGCTACACCATATACGAATGGAGAAACATCTACAAAATCCCTTTGGGTTATAAATAGTGCACTCAGAATAACAATTCTTTGTGCAACCTATGTGAATGTAAATATTCGAGACATTGACAAGATCTATGTTAGAACAGGTATCTACCATGGAGGAGAACCCTTATGTGATAATGTGAACAAAGAGTACCTCGTTCCAATCCCAGGTGGAATGAATGGCTGAATTACGATATATACATTCCTGATCTTCCTCATGCTGCTCGACTTTGCCTTTCCATTTGTTCTGTTAAAGGCCGAAAGGGTGCTAAGGAGGAACACTGTCCATTGGGCTGGGGAAATATAAACTTGTTTCATTACACAGATACTCTAGTATCTGGAAAAATGGCTTTGAATCTTTGGCCAGTACCTCATGGACTTGAAGATTTGCTGAACTCTATTGGTGTTACTGGATCAAATCCAAATAAAGAAACTCCATGTTTAGAGTTGGAGTTTGACTGGTTCGGCAGTGTGGTGAAGTTTCCAGATACGTCAGTGATTGAAGAGCATGCCAATTGGTCTGTATCCCGAGAAGCAGGATTTAGTTATTCCCATGCAGGACTGAGTAACAGACTAGCTAGAGACAATGAATTGAGAAAATGCTAACAGCTCCAAGCAATTTGTACACTAGATCCTCTATCTGAAATCACTACGAGATTTTCTGTGGAGCCACAGACACTTGTGTAACTATCCCTGAAATTCTACCCAAATTAATTCTGTCTGTTAAATGGAATTCTAGAGATGAAGTAGCTCAGATGTACTGCTTGGTAAATGACTGGCCTCCAAGCAAACCTCAACAGGCTATGGAGCTTCTGGACTGCAATTACCCAGATCCCATGGTTCAAGGTTTTGCTGTTCAATGCTTAGACAAATATTAACAGATGACAAACTTTCTCAGTACCTAATTCTGCTGGTACAGGTCCTAAAATATGAACAGTATTTTGGATAAACTACTTGTGAGATTTTTACTCAAAAAAGCATTGACTAATCAAAGGATTAGGCACTTTTTCTTTTGGCATTTAAAATCTGAGATGCACAATAAAACAGGTTTGGCCTGCTTTTGGAGTCCTATTGCTGTGCATGTGGGGTGTATTTGAAACACCTGAACAGGCAGGCTGAAGCCATGGGAAGAGCTCATTAACTTAACTGACATTCTCAAGCAAGAGAAGGAGGATGAAACACAGAAGGTGCAGATGAAGTTTTTAGTTGAGCAAATGCAGCTACCAGATTTCATGGATGCTCTTCAGGGCTTTCTGTTGCCTCTAAACCCTGCTCATCAGCTGGGAAATCTCAGGCTTGAAGAATGTCGAATTATGTCCTCTGCAAAAAGGCCACTGTGGTTGAATTGGGAGAACCCAAACATCATGTCAGAATTACTCTTTCAGAAGGAGATTTTTAAAAATGGTGATGATTTATGGCAAGATATGCTAACACTTCAAATTATTTGCATTATGGAAAATATCTGACAAAATCAAGGTTTTGATTTTCAAATGTTACCTTATGGGTTGTCAATTGGTGACTGTGTGGGACTTACTGAGGTGGTGAGAAATTCTCACACTATTATGCAAATTCAGTCTAAAGGAGGCCTGAAAGGTGCCCTGCAGTTCAACAGCCACACACTACATCAGTGGCTCAAAGACAAGAACTAGGGAGAAATATGCAGCCATCCATCTGTTTACATGTTCACGTGCTGGGTATTGTGTTGCTATCTTCATTTTGGGAATTGGAGATGGTCACAATAGTAACATCATGGTTAAAGATGATGGACAACTGTTTCATACAGATTTTGGACACTTTTTGGACCACAAGAAGAAAAAATTTGGTTATAAACAAGAGCGTGTACCATTTGTTTTGACCCAAGATTTCTTAATAGTGATTAGTAAAGGAGACCAAGAATGCACAAAGATAAGGGAATTTGAGAGGTTTCAGGAGATGTGTTACAAGGCTTATCTAGCTATTCGGCAGCATGTCAATCTCTTCATAAATCTTTTCTCAATGATGCTTGGCTCTGGAATGCCAGAACTACAATCTTTTCATGATACTGCATAAATTCGAAAGACCCTAGCTTTAGATAAAACTGAGCAAGAGGCTTTGGAATATTTCATAAAACCAATGATGCACACTATGGTGGCTGGACAACAAAAATGGATTGGATCTTCCACACAATTAAGCAGCATGCTTTGAACTGAAATGATAACTAAGAAACTGAAAGCTCAGTATCTGGATTCTATACTGCACTGTTAATAACTGTCAATAGGCAAAGACTGACTGCACAGGAAATGCACAATCCATGAACAGCATTAGAATTTACAGCAAGAATAGAAATAAAATACTATATAATTTAAATAATGTAAACACAAACAGGGTTTGATAGAATTCATTTCAAAATTAAGCTTTAGAATAATGTGCAATTTCATGTTATGCCTTAAGTCCAAAAAGGTAAACTTCATGATTGTTTGTATCTTTTTAAAAAAAAAAAACAAAAAAACCCCAAATATATAGAAATGATGGAGAAGGAAAAAGAATGATTTTTTTGTCTTGCAAATGTTTCATGTTTTGAAATGTGGACACAAGTCTATTATTGCATTAGGTCCATGTAAACTGGAGTTTGATGTTAAATTACACTAAGATTGGAAAATAATGAAAATTTCTTATTAAAAAATTTTTTTTCTAATCAGGGGATTTATTTAGAAATTCTGGCATTCAAAAGTACAGGTAAAACTGAACAAGAGATCAAACTTTCTACACTGTATCTAAATTTCACTTTTGTTGAAACATTATAAAGAGAGTAAAGATAATAAAACTTTCATCATATACTTATAGGGAATCAATTTATGTTTTATTGAACTGCTGTTGATTTTGCAAGGTACCCTGTCACTTTAAACTCTCTTTAACCACTTTTTAGCTGTTTAAGGAAATTATAAAACACTGACATCTACTAGCAAAAAAGGGATAGAGTATTTCTACGTGAGGGCACTGGTATAGTCAGGCTATTAAGTGTTTTCTCAGGCACAGCTTTTATTCAGGGATGGATTTACAAGGAAGAGAAGAGGTGGATTGAGTCAGGGCAGCAAGAGTAAAGTAAGCCTATTTTCCTTCTCTAAACACATTTTTAATGTAAAGATGTGAAAGAAAAAAATTTGTTCTTTTGGTTCAGAAGTTAACAGTTGCCAAGTAGACACAGGAATGTACATGAACTTATATATGGAGATATACTTAAGTTCCTTGGCTCGATATAATACACTTTTATATACTCTTAAGGGACACATCTCAAGATGCTCCTGGTTTTCCCTTAGACAAAATTTTTTTTTTAAAGGCCTATTATAACCTCTTACACTTCCAACTAGCCACATTTTAAACTTTAAAATTCTGCTTGCAGGTATTTTTTTTTTTTTTTTTTGTGGTACGCGGGCCTCTCACTGTTGTGGCCTCTCCCGTTGAGGAGCACAGGCTCTGGACGCGCAGGCTCAGCGGCCATGGCTCACGGGCCCAGCCGCTCCGCGGCATGTGGGATCTTCCCGGACCGGGGCACGAACCCGTGTCCCCTGCATCGGCAGGCGGACTTTCAACCACTGCGCCACCAGGGAAGCCCTGCTTGCAGGTATTTTGACTCAACATTTTGAACAAACCTGTCCTGCTGATCATGATTAAAATTGGTCCCCGGGCAAAATTAAAATAATGAATGGTAAAGCTTCAAATGCAATTTGTAGTTGATTCTTTCCATTCGAGAACAGAAATGGACCATAATAATCCATGTGATCCATCACATATCACAGTTATCTAGTGTGTTTAATGACTCTGAATGTCATGACGTTTAGAATAAATTTGAATATAGAAAATTATTAAAAATCAGAGGAAAAATGATATAAATTAGCAACAGGGAAGAACAACAAATCAGTGACACTAGAATTATAGGATATTTTTCTGCTAAGAAAGTTTTATTTATTTCAAGTAGCAGAGTTACCAAGCAAATAATATTTGTTAATGAACACATTATAGGAATAGAAGCTGTTAAAGTATTTTAAGACTACTTGAATAATTTTAAAACATGATAAATTTCTATTCTTCAAATTCAGTGACCAATATTAATTTGCTTAATTAGTGACTATTTTTTTCGTATTCAGTACTGACCTGGCTAAATTACTACAAAAACCCAATATGTAGGATCCAAATTAATGTGTTTTGACTATTACTAAGATTAATAAAAGACTGCCCTGTCTCCTGCCAAAGGCTTATTTTCTAGACCCCCTTCACACTACGCTGATAAGAATACATCTAAAATTCTATTAAAAATTGCTCAACTTACTCTTCAGCTAGGAAGATATTTAAATCACATTAGATAAAAAGCCTGTGTGACCTAACCTAATACATCATATGCAGAACATGGACAATTTTAAAAAAGAACCAATTCAGTATGTGTCAAAAACATTAAAATCTATTTGAATAAAATGTGTGTTTAAATGTCTCATTGTAAAGGAAAAAAAAAAAAAGGAATAAAATAACCAGTCAGGCTTCATATCAATTAGACAACTTTTACTAAATGAGAAAACTACATTTAAATTGTGCTTTAAAACAAAATGGAATTAGAAAAAAAAGACATATGCATTTGAAAGAACGTTGCACTGTGCTGAAAATCAAATCTCTTGCAGTAATACAATACGCCAATTCTTAAAACGTAAGTTAACAGAATTCTCAATTTAACAATTTCAAAGACGATATTAAGGTCAAGAATTTCACATCTATGGTAGCACTTATAGAAGGGCATTTATAAATATGATGTCCATCCCTATGAAGCTTACAAATTTGACAACGCTCAATAAAAGCTTTTAGAATCACATCCAAAAGTGTTGCATCCAAAGCATCACAAATCTGTGTCCTGTAAGTTCTCCTTCTAAAATCTTTATGTTGACTTTTCTATTCCTGTCATTTGTTAATACTACCCTTAAAAAAAAAGAGAACAGGAAAAGAAATGCTGCAATAAACCCTTGATCATGTACAGAAATTATTGCTACTATAGTTCACTACAAAGCATGTCTATACAATATCATATGAACTTTGATCATGAAAAATCAGAATAAAAATCTTTAGTGACATAAGCCTTACAATCGTATACAACATTCACATGGCAATATTAGACAGTCAAGCACCCAATACCCATAGTTGACAAATGTCCCACTGACCAGCATTCATTTAAATACATCCTTCGTACAGAGGGAGGAAAAAAGAGATAATGTCAGCTTTCCAAGGCTTGTCAAAAAAGGATTCTCATGTTCTGTGGATCTAAAAACAAACAACAACAACAACAACAAAAACCAAAAAACAAAACCAATGCAGGTGAGGGTGTTACCAGAAAGTTAAGCATGCCAAAAAGGTGTTTCGTGCGAATTAAAACCTAAAGCCAAGGTACCACATAATCACATTACCAACTAGTTGGGTATACTAAATGAGCCTTATCTTAAAGTTAAATGAAAATGCTACTGCACAATAGAGCATCAATAAGTTAAAATTAGAGTGCACAAATCCAAATCAGTGGCAATTTCTGTATAAAGCAAAATATTCACTATCAGCTGTAATGTTTGCCCAAACTGATTAAATCACTAGATTGGACAGATTGCATATTTTTAAAAATATCTCTAAAATTCCTTTTTATTGTAATGAGGCATAAGTTTTCTTAGTAAGATCAAACAGGTACATAAGTAAATAAGCAATGGAAAATTAATAGTCGATGAATGTCTTTAAAGCTCTTCCCACATTTCACTTTTTTAAATGTCTGGGAAAAAATTTAAAGAATTTGCCATTATTTTAGCAAAAACAAACAAAACAAAACTAAAACAAGCCCCAAATAATTAAACAACCAAGCAACACTAAAACCACATTACACAGATGGATCATCATGCTTTCATCTGGTTTAACTATCACATCTAGTTTAACTGGGATGCTTTTCAACTTTAAAAACTGTGATAAGTGAAGATGTAAATTTAATGGGCAATTCTGAATTTGGATTTAACTTTGTTGAATATTATAACAGAGTATACTTATTACAATACAGTGTAGCACATCTTTCTATTAGAAAAAAATTTAAGATCCTTTACCCGTCTCCTTAAGTTAAAGGTGTGACATCATAAAGGGTGTCAAATGGCTGGATGGTTTTACAGTGCACACTTATATATTATGAAGTATGTCCTTAACAAATCTGATGGTTTCTTTACAGAGTTCCTTTCTTCACCTTTTCTTCGGTGGATTAGCTGTTCGAGGTGGAGTGACAGGACGTCCTGAATTCAGTCCACCATATTGGTACTTAGCTTTCTTTTCAGATGGTTTCAATATCTTAAAGTAAACAATTTAGTAACAATGTTATTTTTTCAAGTACAATAAGTTTAAGGAAATTACTGTTACAATAGTGGGCCTTTCAATAAATGACATCAATTATAAAACTGTACAAGAAAACAGCAAAGTTCCACAAACATTTCTCACATTTAAAGTGTACAGTAAATGTCTGAATATTGCTATTACTGGTCATTCCACTGATAATTTTAAAATTTTATTTAGTTTATTTTTTATTGGCGTATAGTTGCTTTACAATGTTGTGTTATTTTCTGCTGTACAAAAGCTCAAGTACACAAATCCCATCAACTACCCAATCCTTAGACTTAAGTATCAATAAAAAAAAATTTCAAATTAGTATATCTCTATGACGAAGAAAGAATACTAGTTTAAGAATAAAAACACCTAGGTTCTCATCATAATTCTTCTATTTAGAGGGTAATTAGTCACAAACTCTTCAGATCTTAATTTATTATGTGTACACAGGTCTTTTATTTTAAAAAAGCTATATATATTAGGTATCATAAAGTTCACCCATTAAAATGTAACAAGTCAACAATTTTTTATATACTTATAGCTATACAACCACTGCTATAATCTAACATCAGAACATTTTTGTCACCCCAGGAAGAAACCTTGTTTCTATAAGCAATCACTCCCTCCCTATTTCCATTCTCCACTCCCCTAAAACTCCCTTCAGCTCCAAGCAATCACTACTTTACCTTCTCTATTGATTTGTCTTTTCTGGCTATTTTAAATAAATGAAACCACACAATGCGTGGTCTTTTGTGACTGGCTTCTTTCACTAAGATAATGATTTTGATGTTGTAGCATATATTAGTCCTTCATTACTTTTTTTTTTTTGGCCATGCCACGCGGCTTATGGGATTTTAGTTCCCCAACCAGGGATCAAACCAAGGCCCTTGGCAGTGAGAGTGCAGAGTCCTAACCATTGGACCCACCAGGAAATTCCCAGTACTTCATTACTTTTAATTGCCAAACAATATGCCATTTTATGGATATTCCACATTTTGTTTATTCACTCTTTAGCTAATGGCCATTTCTGCCTTTGGCTATTATAAATAATGCTCCTATGAATATGCATATACATGTATTTGAGTACCTGTTTTCAATTCTTTCAGGTATATACCTAGGAGTGGAATTGCTGGGTCATATAGAAATTCTATGTTTAACTTTTTGAGGAACTGCCAAACTGTTTTGCAAAGCAGCCACACCATTTTCCACTCCCACTATCAATACATAAGGTTACAACTTCAATACATAAGGTTACAATACATCAATACATAAGGTTACAACTTCTCCACATCCTCACCAATACTTGTTACCATCTGACATTTAAAAATTATGTTTATTCTTCTGGGTGTAAACAGAGCTTTAACCTATGTTTCAGGTAGAGAATTTCAGATTTTACATAAAAAACGTGTAGAAAAGACTCATAAGCATTTTTATTCAGAGTGTCATAGTGCCCCGGTCGGGGGGGGGGCGGAACATATTAATACAACTCCATTATGGCAACTGTTGAAGGATAAGGCCTGGTTACTATGTTTAAAGTGAAAATGAGAAATCAAACATTTAGCATTCAAGTCTACTGACTGATAGAAACAAACCCCTTCTACATTTAAAAAGAGAAATACAGTGTGTGATGTTAAGGACATAAAATAACCTTTGCAAAAAGCTAAGTATTAAAGTGACTTAAGTCCATGAACAAGAATGATTTTAAGGAGCACACTAAAGTTAAAGCTGGTCTCTCTCTTTTTTTTTTTTTTGCGGTACGCGGGCCTCTCACTGTTGTGGCCTCTCCCGTTGCGGAGCACAGGCTCCGGACGCGCAGGCTCAGCGGCCATGGCTCACGGGCCTAGCCGCCCCGCGGCATGTGGGATCTTCCCGGACCGGGGCACGAACCTGCGTCCCCTGCATCGACAGGCGGACTCTCAGCCACTGCGCCACCAGGGAAGCCCTGGTCTCTTTTTAAAATGTAAATGTCTCTATATTCACAAATTGATACTTTAAGATTATTTGGAAAGTTTTTCTTAGGTAAATATTCTACATTATTTTAATCAAAGTTCATAATATAACTCTCTCCACTCAACGCCTGTCCTACCTATTCATCTTGCAGAAGAAAACAAAATCTAAATTATTCACTGAATTTACATTCTTTTAGTAGGTAAGCCACTATCTAAGGATTCATACAGGAATTTAACAATTTAAACATCTGCATCAAGAATGACTGACACGACTCAGGTTTCCTAAAACTCTAATTATGGGATATATACCAAAAAGACTGGAACGTTTGTGAATGAAAATAGAAATCTCTAAAGGAGTCTATGAGTGATTTTACTTCTGAACAAAACTGATTTTCTATACTAACTGAAGGAAAGAACACAATCTGAAAGAAAATTCTTCTGACAATAGTTTTAATTAGATTTCTGGTTGTTAAAACCTTTTGGTTACCAAAGGGGAAAAGGGGTGGGGGAGAGATAAATTAGGAGTTTGGCATTAGCGGATTCAAACTACTATATATAAATTAGATAAACAACAAGGTTCTACTGTATAACACAGGGAACTATACTCAATATCCTGTAATAAACCACAATGGAAAAGAATATGAAAAAGAATACATATATATGTATAACTTAATCACTGCTTTACACCAGAAACTAACACAACATTGTAAATCAACTATACTTCAATTTAAAAAAAAAGAGGGGCTTCCCTGGTGGCGCAGTGGTTGAGTCCGCCTGCCGATGCAGGGGACACAGGTTCGTGCCCCGGTCCGGGAAGGTCCCACATGCCGCGGAGTGGCTGGGCCTGTGAGCCACGGCCGCTGAGCCTGTGCGTCCGGAGCCTGTGCTCCGCAACAGGAGAGGGCACAACAGTGAGAGGCCCACGTACCGCAAAAAACAAAACAAACAAAAAAAGAGATTTCCAGTTGTTCAAAGTTTATATATTATATCATACCTGAAATGAACACATCAAAGTTTCATCCACACTCATCATTCCACCAGCGTTATCAAACTCGCCACAGTAATTTGGGGCTGAAAATAGGGTTACCAATTGTCGCTTAGCAAAGAATTCATATCCATCTTCCACCACCTGGCAAAGGAAAAGTCAAAAGAAAAAACACACTTATTTATGTGTTCTTTGAAATTCTCAACCATTAATACTAATTAGATTAATGTGACAAAGACCTGAAAAAAAAACAAAATGGTGTTTTGCTTTGGAAGCTTGATTTTTGTTCCACTTTCTAACTTCCTATTAGTATTACATAGCCACACACTGAAAACTTTACTAAGTTGAGCTTACTGTACACAGATCACGCTACAAAAAATTAGCTGCCTATAGATTACACTTCTTTGTGTGTAACTTTTCCTTAATGATTTAACATGACTTCTAGAATCCGTTGTCAATTCCTGAGTGAACTAAACAATTTATGTTTCCCAGTCTACAGATTTGAGAGGTATGCAATGACATGTAAATATTTTCTATTTATTTGTAGTAGGCAAGAATACTTTCTAAAGTCTTCTAGGTATTCTTTGATTAAGCAAAATTAATCAAAGTGCTTGGAGAAAGCACTTCCACAATTATTTACATTTTTATGTAATTCCTACTTTAGTATCAGGTACATGTGCCGGTTGTTATTACCTCATGGTAAAATTTAGATATTAACCTTTTCTGTTAAGACTCTGTCCACCTTAGCTACTCCAGCTCAGCATACTGCTTGGCACTCAGTATGTCCTTTTAGTTCTTAGTTTGCTCGTTCACTTGTTTATTTATTCACGTATTTACTAAAAGAACAGGGTTTTAAAAAAGGAAATATCTGTAGTTTGTGTTGTTTCCCATCATAAATCTCTTAATTTTAGAGATAGTAAGTTTGAAAATAAGCAGAACAGGATTTTGGAGGTGTCTAGAAAAAGATCATGCAAACTAAGGTAGTTCAGTAACTGACTTTTAAAAATCATCACTATTTCTGAAAAGACGAATAGAGACCTATAGCTGAAAAAACTGATTATCAGTGGATATCTTATTAGGAAACTCAGCAACTCTGCCCTGTTATCTTGTGGAACTTAATTACCTAAACTATAAATACAATGTTCACTGATTAAAAAACAAAT
The DNA here is from genome assembly GCF_000442215.2 of Lipotes vexillifer. NCBI lineage: Eukaryota > Metazoa > Chordata > Mammalia > Artiodactyla > Lipotidae > Lipotes > Lipotes vexillifer. The sequence continues at coordinate 2,650,667 of NW_006798707.1, read as the reverse complement.
ATGCCGAAAGCAAAGGATTTGGGGACATAATTTCACTTAATTGAACTACGAAGTTTTAATAGAAAAAAGGCATTTGATATATACAACATGTGCAGAAAATGAGAAGCCTGTCATCTTTGTTATCACATAGGATCACATAAAGAAGGTAGAAGTAGTCAAGGGTGATGCGGGGCAAGACCACAGAAAAAAGGGCAGTACTGCAGAATAGCATATAATTAACAAATTTTGCCTTAACAAAGAAATAACAAGGAATCTTTAAATATTATATTTACAAATTTCAAATACCTAAAAAAGTAGCAAAAAAAGATTTTAAAAATGCTTTTCAATGTACTTTAAATTAGTTATGTTCTAGAGAGCATGAGGACTTGATATATTGTTAAAATAACCTTTAGTTAACAAACACTAACTACATGTTACAAAATGTCAGTAAATTCACAAGGCAATGGATATTCAAAGGCCAACAAGTCACAATTCTCTCCTTAAAGAGTATAAAATCCGGGCTTCCCTGGTGGCGCAGTGGTTGAGAGTCCGCCTGCCAATGCAGGGGACACGGGTTCGTGCCCCGGTCCGGGAAGATCCCACATGCCGTGGAGCGGCTGGGCCCGTAAGCCATGGCCGCTGAGCCTGCGCATCCAGAGCCTGTGCTCCGCAACAGGAGACGCCACAACAGTGAGAGGCCCACGGAGTATATAATCTATCAGTGAAGGACAAAAAACCCCCAAATACGCCTAAATTGTACATGTATTTTTTTCAATGAAAATTCAAATATACACAAAACTAGGGAGAGTTCAATAAACTCCCATTTACTCACCAACCTGATACAATAATTACCAAGACTTTGCTACATTTATTTCATTTATCCACCCCCGCTTTTCTCTGCTGATGTATTTTATTTTTTTAACATCTTTACTGGAGTATAACTGCTTCATAATGGTGTGTTAACTTCTGCTTTAAAACAAAGTGAATCAGCTATACATATACATATATCCCCATATCTCCTCCCACCCTCCTTATCCCACCCCTCTACGTGGACACAAAGAACTGAGCTGATCTCCCTGTGCTATGTGGCTGCTTCCCACTAGCTACCTATTTTACATTTGGTAGTGTATATATGTCCATGCCACTCTCTCACTGCTTCCCAGCTTACCCTTCCCTCTCCCCATGTCCTCAAGTCCATTCTGTGTGTCTGCATCTTGCTTTTGCTATTTTAAAACAAACCCTAGATACATCATCTTACCCTATATACTTAAGGAGGCATTTCGAAAAATATGGACATACTTCTTACATAGCAATACGTATCATCACAGAGCTAAAACAATTAACAACAACTCCTTGATATCTAATACCTAGCCTATAATCGAATTCCCCAATTGTCTTTTTACACTGTGGTTTGTTCTTATCAAAATCCACACAGTTCATTTGATTTTTATCTATAATATGTAACTATCATATTAAAATGGGGTCAAATATTTCTAGAAAGCTTCAGACAAGAACTGAAAAATTTGTTAGTATTGCAGTACACTACAAAAATATATTCCTTTGAAACCTTTCCCCTTAGAGGGTGAGAAAGGGTTAACTAATCATTAGATTTTTAACTGTGAGATCAAGGCTTTACCTCTTCTACTGCTTTCCTTGTATAATTAGCTTTCTTGGATCTCAATTTCCTCAAAAATAAAAGGAGTACACCTGGGTGAAGTTAATAAACATCAAAACATCCTAGTCTTGTTATTTCATACCTGATGAGCTCGACAAATCAAGTCTAAATCATGACGATTCAGAAATTTACTGACTACATCAGCTCCAAAAGTGAAGGAAACACCACGATCATTTTCTCCCCAACCTTGCACATCCTTATCTGGGTCAGACCACAGCAAATCACAGAGCAACCCTTTAAAGAATAAAAACACAGCAATGAAAAAACAAAACAAAATTTATAAAATAAAGTATATCTACATCACATTTGTTCTCCTGTCATCTTACCCTTTAATAATAGTAATAATCACTTGCCCCCTAGTATCCCAGCCTATCAAACTTAGCCATTTTTTGTTAAAGTAACCATGCAAATACAATTGTGCCCGACTTAAAGCAGTACTCGCCAACCCTTTCCACAGATAAGACTTGTGTGCATGGCTCACTCTAAAGCATATATTGGAAAAGGTTGTTCGTCTTTTGTCTAGTTTCTCCGTGTGGATAACCAATTGACCCAGTAGCATTTCCTGAATAGTTCATCCTTTCCTTACAGAGCTAACTATCCTGTTTCTGGTGCTGTAGTCTATTCCATTAATCTACTTTATTTAACACTGAGCCAATAACACACTAGAGCTTTTAAATAAATCTTCCTATTTGGTAGGCCTACCCCCCCCCACCGCCCCCGCTTAATTATTTTTCTTCAGGATTGTCTTGGTTACTTTTAATCCTTTGTTCTTCCACATATAAACCTCTGAATCAGTCTGTCAAATTCTGTAGACCTAATCGAGATTTCATTGGAACTAATTTGATCTATAGATCAATTTGAGGGAAGAAAACATTTTCTACAAAGGCCTGGAGGATTTAAATAAAGTATATGGAGGAGCAAAATCAGATAGGATCCTTGACTTTAGAATGTTTTGGGCTTAAAAAAAGAGGTCAGAGCTAAAAATATTTATCTAAGTATCTTCATCTTACTAATAGTAGTGTAAATCTTAGAAGGGACTGAGACCATCTTGGGAATGTAAAGTAAGACCAGTAAATGAACAGGAATCAAACATTTAATAAGCAGGCAGAGAAGGAATGAGCAAAAAGTATTGGGAAGGAATAGTCAAAACAAAAGGAAGAGATTAGAATAGTAGGATCTCCTGAAAGGGTAAGAATTATCTAGAAGTAGGAAATGGTTAAGTTTCAAGTACAATGAACAAGTGGATTAGGACAAAAACCTATGCTATTTACAATTAGATTATCAGACCATAATGAAAGCAATATCTTGATGGTTGAGGGGAAGAGAGGGTAAAGTCAAGCTGTAGTGAGATTAAGAAAGGGTGGATGTTGAGATGGTGATATTTAGTTTTCTAAGAACTATGGTATTAAGAGAAGACTGTTTTAAAATGAGTCAGCTTTAAAGTTTTTTTTGATAATCCATATACCTCATAATATAGCTTATCACGAAAGGAGATCTTCATTTTGAGTCACAGTACAGCTTATCTTGATAGGGGAAGTATCTAAAACCCCTGTAGAAATCATGGCAATGCACACTTAATTTCTATCATTATTTCCTAAACTCCTGTCATGATGTTTTAAGAAGTCCACCAGCATACAAAATCCATTGAGATGGTCTCAGTTTAAAAGCTCTTTCTGGTCTCTAAAGAATCAGAAGCTGATTCTTTAAATACACACACACACTGCTCTATAATGTTCATACTTTCCAGTCTGTTTCCACAGAAGCAGCAGTGAGGTCAAGATATTATTCTATAATTTTAATGTGACAATAAAACTAGAATGTAGTTGCTTTTGGAATTATCTGGAAAATGCAACAGCTTAGATGCATACAACATCAAATAATTGTAGCAACAACAATGTGGCGTTCCTTAATCTTAATGGATTGAGACAAGAATCTCAGAGTCAAGGTTCAATGTTTATAATCCAATCCCTAATGAATAAGCAATATAATCATTAGGCTATTGTCTCAAAACACATAATTTATAAATTAAATTTCTAAAGATTACAGAGAACATGAAAGCTCAAAATGACTGTTTTTAGCATCTCAGAAACTTCCCATTAAAATATGATAAAAAGAGAAACCTAACATGCCATCCTTGAAACTGATTTATGTCTGAACTATACCAACAACAGAAACTCTGAAGATGGTATCACTTGATATTTATATTGTACCTTATTTTAAATAAATACCCTGTTATTTAAATACTAGTTTCTATTAGGTTTGGTCAAATATATTCTATAATTACAATCAAAATCTGGAAAAATGCATGTTTTCTTTTTATAATCAATACAAAAACATCGTGTCACTCAAGAAAGTTATGAGACAACTTACTGCAATATGCAATATGTTGGTGGCTTACTGATAATAGAGGAACTATACAACTGTTTATAACGGTGCTTTATAGTCATGAGTAGCATTCTGAGTGGTATCATTACACTTTCAGTATACTTTAGTACAGAGTAAAACAGTACAATCACATTTGAAAACAAGCAACCAGATGCATGTTATTAACAATCCAATTTAGAGGTTTAGCCATGGTTTACTCAGGCACTGGTTCACAAATAGTTTTTAATGCTTACTTTTCTATAGTCTTTGGATCTTAAGAGTGGGAAATGAAGTTAGTACCATCCAGCCCAACCCTATTTTATGAATAATCAATTCTCCTTTACAAAATTACCAATAAATAATTCTCTTATCAGTAAGCTAAAAGAACTCCCCCCCCATATATATATAATGTTCCTAATGTATAATAGGATTTCTAGACCCTATGGCACTCTAGGCAATCCTCATTTTAGATATTAAAGTTTGTTGAGAACTGATGAATACAATAGGTATACGGTGGGTCTGACTACACAGATAACGGGACAATTAATCCAATAATGTAAGTTTTTGTTTTGTTTTTTTAAAGCCTGGTAGCAACTGAGCGAAAGGGCAATTCTGCTTGTTAATGCTTTTAACAGTATGACAGTGTGACATAATAAAAATACTTTTGGTCTTTGTTCCCATTCCTGGCACAAAGCTAAAACCCTTGGAATTTCCTGATAGAAGTGTCTTGTTGTTCATAAGGAGCCTCCTTTCCATCACACCTGAGTTTATGCTAATGAGGGGACCTAGGTGGGTTGGGGGGGACCCAGAAACTTCACCATGGGACCCAGTCAGCACAAAGACCAAACACATGGTTAGAGACTTAGAACTTTCAGCCCTCCCACTCCGTACCCGCCACCTCTGGGGAGGGGTGAGAGTGGAGGGCTAGAAACGAAGTTCTATAAAAACCCTTGAACAACTAGATTTGGGTAGCTTCCAGGTTGGTGAACACGCTGATGCCAAAGGGTGTGGAAGCTGTTCACCTACCAACACAGGGCTCTCCCCATACCTCCGCCCTGTGTATCTCTTCCATGTGGCTGTTCCTGAATTTGTATCCTTTATAATAAACTGGTACATGTCTAAGTAAAGCATCTGAAGAAGTGGTTGTGGAAACCTCTGACTTTGTAGTCTGCCAGGCAGAAGTGTGGTTCTCCTGGAGACCTCACTTGAGGCTGGCATCTAAAGTGGGAGCAGAATTGTGGAATGGAGCCCTTAACCTGTGGGGTCTGGGCTAACTTCAGGGGTTAGTGTCACAATTGAAATGAACTGCCAGATACCCACATGGTATTGGAGAATTGGCTGTGGTATGGAAAAACCGCACACACTGGTTGTCAGAAAATGTCACACAGAAAGGTACTGATGTTTTAAGCAAAAGTTGAACTGAGGAAACAACACACTAACTGCATTCAATTCACAGGTCTTCATGGTATTTTATGATATGAACACCATAATTAGTACATATACCAGTACTCAAATATGAATAATTATCATTTAAAAGCCAACAGAAAAGTCAAGGTAAGTGGCAACTGTACCTAACATTTATTTATAAAATTACATTAGGCTTATTTGTTAATCAACACAGCAATTTATCCTCAGTTGGAATTGATTTGCTTCTGTTTTATTTGCTTTACTGAAAATCTGAAAGTTATTCTCAATGTCTGCCTAGTCAATTTTCATATTTTTTTTCACATAAATGTTCACAATTTTCATAACATTAACCACACATCTCTAGAGCCTTCTGTCTCAAGAGCCTTAAGAGCTCTAAAACTTTGAAATACAGATGATACAGAAAACTACTAGATAAAGTAAAAGAAGGTAATTGTAACCTTGGCTAAGAAAGACTATTTTAATTAAAAAACTTTCGACTAATTTTTAACAACTGTTCGAAGAACATAACCAATGTTGATATGAATAAAGGAATTTAGAAAGACTGGAAGGTAACGGGAGTCAGTAGCAGAACTTTTGTGAAAAGTAAGTTTGACAGAACCATATTATGGTTATATATAAAATTTAAAACTTCTGTACTTTGGAGTATTAGTGGAAAGTGAAATATTTTGTATTATTCCAAGTAATCTGTAGTTAGTTTATTGACTATAAAAAAAGCTCTATTATTTATTACACAATACAATCCTACTTCCATTAAATATAATTAAGTTCAAATATTCCAACATTTTACATTAAATGTTGATTAAACTTCTCTATATACTTAACCTGTATCAGGGACATCAGTGGGTCTCATAATTCTCCGAATCTGCTCCATGGATTGCAAGTCTGGTGACAGTCCTATAAATGAAAAGATGACTCATAGTACTGACATCGGAAAAATTTTCACTCAAATAAAAAGCATTTAATCTAAGTAGATTTACTATGTGAAATTAAAGATACTTCAAGTGTTCCTTTCAATGTTATCTTTAATATACTGGGTTATTATATAGAATCCCACTTTGATACAACAGAACATTACCATTAGGTCTTCTCCATTTTTCGCTACCAGGGGAATAAAACTTTTCATTTCAAAAGATTTTTCAAGGGAAAAAAAAATCCTACCACTCTTCTTTCTTTCCAATCATTCCCTGCTCTTCACAGGAACTCACTCAATTCCAATCCTTCTTACTAAGAAGTTTTGCCACTTCTTACCACTTAAACATGTTTACTTAAAGTGCTCACCATGTCCCATTAAGACCTTCCTACATCCCACTCCAACATGCTCAATTTCTTACATAAAAGCATAATTGTTGATCAGAAAGATAAACAAGAAAAAGCATATGAAAATACTCAGAAATCTTTTAAGTAACCTAGTATTTCTCTTTGGTAGACAATTCAAGTTATCACCTCATATTCAATATTCATATTGCTACATTTCTATTCTTAACTATACTAATGTGCAAGAGCTACAATTTCTTCCATGTTTAGTATCTACTGTAAAATGTTTCAATTAACATAGTAAATTATGTCCTATCAGAGAATAAACAATTATTACCTCAAGCCTAGATAAGTGCATCTATCTATCTTTTAGCATTTTTCTACCTAAATTCTTCCTGCACACTGATGAAAAACTAATTTTCTTATAGTATTTTCATTAAACTATCTCCCTGTACAAAAACCCAATATGGCTATTAAACCATTCAAAAAACTCCTTTGCTCAGTGTTCAAACCTCCATAATCTGATCCCATCATTCCCCATATATATCTGACATTCTAGTTAGGCCAGTCCTCACACATTCCTTCAACTAGAAAGACTGTTTCAAGTCCTTTTCACCTCCAAAACCCATGCCTCCATAAATGTTTGCCCAACAATTCTCTACCTTTCCTGACTTTTCATTATAATTACTGTCTCAACAAATACACATAATTAAATTCCTTTCATTACTCAATTATCTGCTTTGAAAATGTTTTATCAATAGGTTTTAAATGCCTCAAGATAGCCAGATCATACACTATATATTTGCACGGCATCTAGCCAAGTGCTAGACGCATGTTAGTTTTTCAAATGAACTTTAATATATTCAAGGTTATTTAACACGTCATACAGAATAATTTATCATTCTACTAAAAAATTATTTTTAGGACTAAAGCAGACATATTACATAAAACCTAGAACTCTTGGCATGTGAGAACATTAAACAGAGTTTATTATTATATATTTGTTATATTTATATAATATAAATATTTATTTATATAACATAAATATATTTAATATAATATTTGGATTCTGATGAAAAGTATTTAATATAGATGGGAAAATGGTCATGATCCTCTCATTTTTACTGAGTGTAGAGGTATCCTTCTGTCAAAACTGAGGCAAAGGAAAGACATTTTTTCAAGCAAAACTCTGGTTTATCCTCATATGTGAAATTCTTTAAAGACAAGTACTAAATTTGCATTTTCATTATTAACCACAAATTTCTAGTTATTAAAAGACATTTTAGCCATGTTTAAAACAGTTTTAATCACTTGAGTTTTCAAATAAGCACTGCTTTGTTTTTCCACAGCATCTCAATTATTATAGGTCTTTTCTAAATAATGGAAGAAAAAGAAGAAAAACCCATAAGGTGAATTTATTAGTCTACCTCCATGACAACAGAAGATCTTCTCATCCACAATGGCAGCTATAGGCAGACAGTTGAAACAATCAGTGAAGGTCTTCCACAATTTAATATTAAACCTTCGTTTGCCTATAAAAAGGACAAGCAACAGAATAAATCTAAAACTGTTCTCATTAGTTATCTAACAGCAACAGACTTATGAATGATTCCAATTTTATGTTTATTTAGCACTTGTTTCTTCTATAATGAGTGTGACTTGTATACTTTTAAAAAGGTACTAAGTATAATAAACATTCAACACCTTCAGTAAAATTACAAAGACTACAAATATAGTGCCAGGTGTTTTATGAAACAAATCAAACACTTTTGCCTTTTAAGGTCACTATAATATAGCAACTTTGAAACAATCTAATAGACTATTAGTTTACTTTTTCCGTTCAAGATGTTAAATACCTAGCCAAGTAAGTAAGCAGAAATGAAAAGGGTGCCCCTGGAGACTGTCCGCTTTAACTCTAATGCACTGGTAACGGCATAAACTTACTACCAAGAAAGGAGAATTTCCAGGTGCTTAAGTGGCATTCACTTCTGAGTAAATTTTTACTTGGCACCATAGTAAGTATAAGTAGAGACACAAAGGCTATAATTTTCCTGGAGTCTAGCATAAAGAGCTACAACAAGCACAATCTCAAGTGCACGTTCACCTTTTTGGAGTTACTTGATTTTTCTGAATTTGGAAGTAAGTTGCAACAACTAACCCAAGGGAGGGATAAAAAGACACAAAGCACTAATTTCCTATGCTTTTATGCCATAACCTGCCCCTCAATGAACAAGTATAACTCAAAGTGTTTACAAGCTGCTCTCAACATACATTTCATTTGATGTCACTTCTATCCTTGAGGATATTCAAGTCCATATTTTATCCTTTAATAATATACCTCTATTTCTAATGTAGCTTTAGAAAAGTGGTTGCAGCTTGATGTACTACAATCCACTTCCTGTCTACTGGTCTCATTTAAAAAACTGAAACCGTAATAGTACACGTTAGAAATAAAAATGCAATATGTAAAATCAAATACAAAATCACTCCCACTAGAATGTAAACTCCATAAGAATAGAGATCATCTCTCTTGAGCACTGCTGCATTCCCAGGATTTAGAATAGTACCTGGCATATAATACATCCTCAAACATCTGTCAAATAAACGATTACATGAATCAAGAAGATAGGGGTTCTAAAAGGACTCTACCATAATTAAGGATGGAAAAAAGCAAAAAGCGATTCTAATGGAGAATTCAGCATTAAAAAACTAAATTCAATTTGAAAATCATTGTTAATTGGTTCTAAATTTAATTAGCCAAACATGTTCATTCACTCTCATACTCTATCAAAAGCAAAACACCGAAGTCAAATGTAGTAGGGTAATTCAGTAATTAACACTTGGAAACACTACCACACAAGAGTGAATCAGTGATTTCTTACTGATGAAAAAGAGTACAACAAAATAAGGACATCCAGAGTATTCAATATCCTTATCTCTCTAGTTTTATAGGCACAGATTAAAATTCTAATAAACTTCAACTTTTAAACAATTTTATAGAACTTCTCAATATTCTTTGTGACACAGGGTCAATAAGAGTTTCTGTCATATCACAAGAAAGTTGAGAGTTAAAACCTTAATGGAGACTAGAAAACCACAGGCTACTGTCTAGAGTGACCTCTGTTCCACTTGGATATTTTTACTATATAAACTAATTATAAGAGGGCCTTTCAGCTGAGTAAGCTGCAATTAACCTGAAACAACATGACCAAGGAGATCCCCAGGAACCAATTTAATTAATAACATGTTTCCCAGTTTTAGGTTCCTCTTTTATGTAAGGCTCTCTTCTTGGGCTTCTGTTTGATAGACCACATTTTTAAAAACTCTGAATTGAAGGAACTCTTTTGAAATGGAAAACTATTAGGGAATTTTTCCTTTAATAAGAAATAAGCTTTTATTTTTACTTACATTCATCATAGAATCCATAAATGCGATTGATGCTAGCACATTCATGGTTTCCTCTTAAGAGAAAGAAGTTCTCGGGATATTTGATTTTATAGGCCAACAGCAAACAAATGGTTTCCAGAGACTGCTTTCCTCTGTCCACATAATCTCCTAAGAAAAGATAGTTGGCTTCTGGGGGGAAACCTCCATATTCAAATAATCGCAGTAAATCTGTATACTGTCCATGAATATCTCCTAAAAATAGAAAAAAACAGTTTTAGAAAATTTATGGTTACTGTGGTACACAGCTTCTATGAAATGATTCTCAATGTTTGTACCCTTATGTAATCCTCTTCTCTTGAATGTGGGCCGTAGCTAGTGACTTACTTCTAACAAAGAGGATACAGCAAAAGTGAGATGGGCTTTCACTTCTGAGATAAAGTTACAAAAAACTGTAACTTCCCATCTTGCTTGCACTCTCTCTTGCCTTCTCTCACGCTGGATGATGAAGCAACCTAATGGAGAAGCACATCTGGTAAAGAACTAAAGGAGGCCTTTGGTCAACAACTCATTAGGAACTGAGGTCCTCAGTCCATTGGCCCATAAGGAATTGAATCCTTTCACAATTGAGCCCTGAGATGACTGCAGGCCCAGATGACACCTTAACAGGCTGTGAGAGACTCAGACCCAAAGGACCCAGCTAAGCTGTGCCTGAATTCTTAACCCACAGAAACTATGAGATGATAAATTAATGTTGTTAAGCCACAAAGTTTCGGGGTAATTTGTTATGCTAATACAGTTACACTATCTGATAGTTTAACTTAGGTCCACTTTTTTATACCTAGTAGTGAGCAAACAGCAAAAACTTAGAAATATTTAGTATAAATAACTTCTACTACCTTCAAATTATTCCTGTATTAAAGCATTTGAGTACCTTGTTGAGAATATGACTCACTTTAATTTTAAGATGACATAATTTGCTTCATTTCCACAAAATTTCAACTACCACCTCTTACTTACAGGTGATACTCTAAGCTAATTAATTTATTCAACATTTACTTAGTTAATATCTCTCAATTGCTATGCACTGTATAAAGGAACACCAAGTACATGACTTAATAAGCCACATAAGAGGAAAAAAAGTATTTAAAGAGCACACTATGCATCTGCAGGTTACATGGTGTGAATGTGGATCCCTAAAAAATATGCAGGGGAATGAAAAGGTCTGCATATAGCAAATAATCCTTGACTGAACAAAAGCTGATGGTTAAGTTCATAAAAGCTAAGTGACAAATACTAACAGCTACTAGAAGAAAAACTGGACTATCAAACCAAAAGTCAGTGTAATACAGCATTTATACCACTTCCCATGTTATGTGAACTACAGAAAAATGCTTTCTGTGCCAACAGTTTTTCTGGTTTTAACAATGCAATCAAACTGGGACAAAGTGAGAGAGTGGCATGGACTTGTATCTACTACCAAATGTAAAACAGATAGCTAGTGGGAAGCAGCCGCACAGCACAGAGAGATCAGCTCGGTGCTTTGTGACCAGCTAGAGGGGTGGGATAGGGAGGGTGGGAGGCAGATGCAAGAGGGAGGAGATATGGGGATATACGTATATGTATAACTGATTCACTTTGTTATAAAGCAGAAACTAACACACCCTTGTAAAGCAATTATACTCCAATAAAGATGTTAAAAAAAAATGCAATCACTCTTTTTTTTTTTTTGCGGTACGCGGGTCTCTCATTGCTGTGGCCTCTCCCGTTGCAGAGCACAGGCTCCGGACGCACAGGCTCAGCAGCCATGGCTCACGGGCCCAGCAACTCCGCGGCATGTGGGATCCTCCTGGACCGGGGCACGAACCCGTGTCCCCTGCATCAGCAGGCGGACGCTCAACCACTGCGCAACCAGGGAAGCCCCAGGTTAACTTTAACTAAGGTTAAAGTTTTAGTTTTTGGCCAAAAGCCACTGCAAGACTTGAAAGATCAAATACAAATTGTATAAAGTTATATAATCTTCAAAATAAATTAAAATGATCACATCTAAGTTAGAAAACCACGGATATTGCCACACTGACCTCCGAAATTCTATACCTGTTTTTTCTAACCAGTGTACTGGAATGCCCCTTCTCCAGATCCTTGACAACAATGGATATCAATTTTTGACATTTTTTTTTTCAATCTGATCAAAGTTCCAGATTTATTTTTAAACTGCATTTCACTGATTACTGATGAGGCTGAGGATCTTATGTTTACTGGCCATTTGAATTTCTTCTACAATCTGCCTCCACCCCTTAAATTTTATCGTATTACCTTTTTCTTGTTTCTAAGAACGCTTTACATAGTGTGAACAGCAATCTCTTAATCTGTTGTATATATAGCAAACATGTTCTTCTTGTCCCTAACTTGTCATTTTATAAAAGTCTCAATTTCTATAACTTAATGTAATAAAACCTAGCAATCCTTTTTTTAACAAAAATTTTTAGGTGTTTCCTCAATCATCTTCAATGTAAATATAGGATTCAAAAGAGACTGTTTCCTACTTTACCCATTTACATACCACAAATTTTCAGTGGCGCTTCCAATTCCAAAAGAATAGGCTGGCTGAGAAAGATCTCCCGAGACTTGATACATAAGCCCCGAACTTCTGCTTCAGTCATCTGCACAATCTTTCCTGGACGACATCCTCGTACTGGTAAACAATAAATAAAATGGTCAGTTTTCTAAAATTTATCCATAAAATAATAATTCTTAAAAAGGAGTCATGCCCATATTTTGAAGATCAGAAGAGTCACGTAGGCAGCAAACTACCAGATATCCTGTTGTGTCCTACGGCTGACAGTAAGGTTATTCTATGACCTCTGGCTTTTCTCTATCTCCACTGTTGTGGTTTCTGACGCGCCTCAAAGCTGCTGCCATGGAAATGCGGTCTTCTTTGTTCTCCCGAGTGACTAAAACACATTAATTAATATGGTTCTCAGTAACTTCTGGGATGGAGTGGGGAGGAATGGTCCCTGGGTAGTTCCTTATTTGCCCTACTGAACTCAACAATCATTTCCTCTCATCATTACCTTCTCCACTGGCTCTTTCTCTTTAGATACACTGCTAGCTCCCATTCTATCTCATTTTAAAAAGGAAACAGAGACTATACTTCTATATACGCCTATCACTTCCCATTTACAATTAAGTCCATAAATTTCTTGCTAAAAATTGCTGATTCCTTTATCAGGCTGAGAGAGGCTTAAAAAACAAAGTCGCCCCCCCACCCCCCGCAAAAGCCTATTCGTGTATATATTCCATAAGTATAGTAATATATAAGTAACAAGGAGGAATCAGAGCCAATGTTGAAATGCGTTTTAAGCAAATATGACAGTTAATAAGATCATCCCTGAAATTCAAAACAATTATCAGCAGAACTGCCTTTATTATAAGAACTTAGCATAACTTCTACATTAGTACTAGTTCTCAAACATCAATTACCTACTTCCCATAAACATCTGAATGTTTTTAAGATGAAAAAAGGACATCTAACTTTGTATCTTCCACTAAGTATCTAGAATACTAGCTTAGATTCAATGCTCTGCAATAGGAACAATTTTTCATCTTGGTATGAAATTTTTTTTAATTAATTAATTAATTTGGCTGCGTTGGGTCTCAGTTTATCAGTCAACTGATAAAAAGGAATAGATCAAGGCCGCCTGTTGAGCATCTTTTCACGTGCCCGTTGGCCATCTGTATATCGTCTTTGGAAAAATGTCTATTCAGGTCCTCTGCTCATTTTTTAATTGTTTTTTTTTCCATGTTAAGTTGTATGAGTTCACTTTTATCCATAAAGATATCCAAATGATTTAGCACCATTTATTGTAAAGATCATCCTTTCTCCACTGAATTGCAGGGCTAACTTGGTAGAAAAATTAGGTGACCATACATGAATGGGTGTGTTTCTAAACACTCTACATAGACCATTAACCTGTTTATTTTTACATCAGTACTATGCTTTTTTTTTTTTAGTTGTGGCATGTGGGATCTAGTTTCCTGACTAGGGATCGAACCCAGGCCCCCTGCTTTGGGAGTGCGGAGTCTTAGCCACTGACCACCAGGGAAGTCCCACTACTATGCTATCTTAATTATTATAGTTTTTAATAAAGTTGGTATCAGGTAATATAATCATTCGCATTTTGTTAAGATTTCCTGGACTAATCTAGGTCCTTCTGCATTTTCAAACATGTTTTAAAACTGGCTTGTCCCTTTCAACCCTAACTTGTTTTAACTGGGAATGAATATGTAAGTCTAGGGAGAATTGATATCTTAACAATACCGAGTCTTCCAATCCACAAACATAATATTTCTCCTTTTATTTAGGTTGTCATGTTTGTCTCAGCACTGTTTTACAGTTTTTAGTGTGGCAGTCCTGCAAATTTTTCATTAAATTGATGGGAGGTGAGGGGCGCTGCTACTGTAAATGTGTTTTCTTATTTCATTTTCCAATTGTCTAATATTAGCATATAGAAATAATGGATTTTTGAAAACCGACTTTACTTCCTATTCTAACAGTTTATACATTCCTTTGTAGTTTCCAAATATATACAATCTTGTCAGCTGTGAAAAGCCAGTTCTACCTCTTCCAATCTTTACACCTTTTATTTTCCTTCCTCACTGAATTGACTAGGACCTCCAGGACAATGTTGAATAGAAGTGGTGCTAATGGTCTTCCCTGTCTGGTTCCTGAACTTGGAGGGAAAAACATTCAATTATTTCACCATTAAGTATGATAGCTGTAATTCTGTACATACTCGACTAGTTTGCTAAGACCTTTTATCATGAAGAGTCTTTAAACTTTGTCAAATACACTATCTCATTTATTGAGATAATCATAATTTCATCCCCTTTATTCTGTTAATATGACTTATACTGATTGTGCTGAACTTCGATTCCTAGAATAAGCCCCACCAAATTATGACATTATCTTTCTTGTATATTGCAAGATTCAATTTGCTAATATTTTGCTCAGGATTTTTGTGGCTATATTCCTGAGAGATAATGGCCAGTAATTTCCTTTCCTTGTTATTTATCAGATTTTGGTATTAAGGTTGTGCTAGCTTAAGAAATCAAGTTGGGAAGTGTTACCTCTTTTTTTATTTTCTGTATGAGACTTTATACAACTGGCAAAATTTCTTCTTTAAATGTTTAGGCCACCAGTGAAACCATCTGGGTCTGGAATTTTCTTTTTGAAAAGTATTCTAAGTACAAATTCATTTTCTTTAACAGATACAAGACTATTTGGGTTTTCTATTCCTTGTGTCAGTTTGCCAAGGTTAGTTTTTCATCTAAATTATCAAATTTATTAGCATTAAGTTATTTAGAATCTTATTATGCTTAAAATACATATATTTAAAACTCTTCTCTGAACCATCTGAAAATAGACTGCATACATCATGCTCTTTTACCCCTTAATACATCAGTATTATTCCCTGATAGTATCTCTTACACAGCCACAATACAAGTTATCAGATTCAGGGAATTTAATATTTATACAAATCTTTAATCTAAAGAATGTACTAAAGGGACTTCCCTGGTTGCACAAATCTGCCTGCCAATGGAGGGGACACGAGTTCAAGCCCTGGTCCGGAAAGATCCCACATGCTGCAGAGCAACTAAGCCCTTGCGCCACAACTACTGAGCCTGCGGTCTAGAGCCTGATAGCCACAACTACTGAGCCCATGTGCTGCAACTACTGAAGCCCATGTACCTAGAGCCCGTGCTCCGCAGCAAGAGAAGCCACGGCAACGAAGCCAGGCAATGAGAAGCGTGTGCACTGCAACAAAGACCCAACGCGCCAAAAATAAATAAATATATTAAAAAGTTAAAAAATTAAAAAAAAATAAAGCATGTATTACAATTTTAGTAACTGTCTCCATCATGTCTTTTACAGCATATTCTTCCCCAGTACAGAATTCAACCCAGGATTACATTATTGCATTATTTGTTCAATCTTTTTAGTCTCCTTTAATAGTGGTATCTCCTCTTTCTTTTTCTTTTTCTTTTTCTTTTTTTTTTTTTGCGGTACACGGGCCTCTCACTGTTGTGGCCTCTCCCGTTGCGGAGCACAGGCTCTGGACGCGCAGGCTCAGCAGCCATGGCTCACGGGCCCAGCCGCTCCACAGTATGTGGGATCTTCCCAGACCGGGGCACAAATCCGTGCCCCGTGTATCGGCAGGCGGACTCTCAACCACTGTGCCACCAGGGAAGCCCTCCTATATCTTTCTTGATACTGGTAAATTAAAAAAAAATTTTTACACTATCAGTCTTTCTAGGGGGTTATCAATTTACCAATCTTCTCAAGGATTTCATTTTTTAAAAAATCATACATCTTTTTATTTGATTTCTGCTATTTTTATTATATCTTTCCTTCTACCTTTTCTGGTTATAATTTATTCTTCTGTTGTCTTGAAATAGTTTAATGTTCAGCCTTTTTTTCCCTAATATATACATTTAAAGCTATATGTATCCCTCTAAGCACTGCTTTTAGCTGTAACTGTAAAAGTTTTAACACATATTTTCACTATTATTTAGGTCAATGTATTTTATAACTTTCAGTTATTTCTTCTTTAGCCAGTAAGACATGTGAAAGTATTTACATTACTTAATTTCTAAATACCTGAGGATTTTCCAGTTATATGCTATTGATTTCTAGCTTATCACCAATGAATTCAGAGAACATATCTAAGATCTCTCCTTTCTTTCAAATTTAGAGATTTGCTCTATGGTACAGTATATTTTAGTAAGTGTCCATAGATACTTGAAAAGTATGTAATATCCTACAGTTGCTGGGTAAAGCATTCCATGGGTATCAATTAGGTCAATTTTACTGTGTTGTTTAAATCTTCTACATCCTTGCTGATTTTTCTTCTTATTAGTTACTGAGAAAGGTGCATTAATCTACTATGGTTGTAGTTTTGTCTATTTCAAACTTTTCATTCTATCAACTTTTCCTTTTTGTGTTTTTGACCTATATTATTACATAGCTAAAAAATTTAAGATTGTTGTATCATCGTGTTGAATTTATTCCTTTAAATTGTGCAATGCTCTTCTTTCCCTCTAGCGATTCTTCTTACCTTAGTCTTTTTCTGGCATAAATATATAGCCAGCTCAGTTTTCTTTCGGTTAGTATGTGCATAATGTATTTTCCTCATTCTTTTACGTACCCATCTGTGCCCTTAAATTTAAAATATGTCCCTTGTAAACAGTATATGCTTATGTCTTCTGAGCTTTGTCTGGAGTGTTTGCTCCTCTCACATTTACCATAATCATTGGGAAAGTTGAGTTGAAGTACACCATCCTATCGTTTGTTTTGTCTCATCTGTTTTTTATTCCTTTCTCTTTTCTTACATTTCTTTGGAGTAATTGCTTATCTTTTATTATTCCATTTTCTCCTCTATTAGCTCTTTAGTTATATATTCTTTTTCTTTTGGTGCTTACTCTAGAGATAACATATGCACTTGTGACTGATTTACCACTCTCCAGACTTTTGCTCTACAGTTGTCATATATTGCTCCCATATATTTTAAACCCCACAAGTCACAATCATTATTTTAGTCTTAATTTATATTTATACACATTTATCCTTATTGCTATCTTTCATTTCCTTCTGCAGTTCTGTGCTTTTATCTGCGATCATTTTCTTTCAACATGAACTTTCTTTAGCATTTTTTAGTGCCATCTATTATCAATAAATTTTCTTAGTTTTAGTCTATCTTTATTTTGCCTTCACTTTTGAAGCATATGCTCACTAGATTTAGAATTGTAGGTTAGCATTCTTTTTTTTTCTTTTAGCACTTTAAGAGGTCATTCTATTGATTTCTGGCTTCTGTAGTTTCAGGTGATATATCAACCATCTCTCTTATTATTGTCCTGAAGGTAATGACTTCTTTCCTTTGGGAGCTTTAAAAAAATTTTTTTCTTTGATTTTAGGAGTTAAGTCCATGATGGGTCTCAATATGACTTTATTTACATTATTCCCACTTGGAAGTCACAGACCTTCTTTAATCTTGTTTTGGTATCTTTCTCAATTTTGGAAAATTCTTGGTTAATATATCCTCTATCCCACATCTCTCGCCCTTCTGGGAATCCCATTACACATGTTAAACCCTTCCATTGTCTTCTGTTGCTTTCTTTCTGTACTTCCCCTCTATTTTTTCTCTCTCAGCACTGCATAATTTCTACTCAACTCTTTTTCCCCTAGTTTACTACTACTCTATTTTGCTGTCTCTAATTTGCTAGTAAATGCACTACCAAATTCTTAATTTTAGTTAATATATTTTTTTAGTCGTACAGTTTCCAGGTCTGATAAAATTTTTCTTTTCCTCTTTACCTTGAGCATATTAAATCAGTTATCTTCAAGTCTGTGTGATAACTCTAATATGTGAATTCTGTGGATTTATACCTTTTTCTCCTCTTGATATTTTGGTCCATTAATCCTGTTAGCATTCCTGTAGTATTTCACTGAATGAAATATTTGATTATGGATGAAAAACTGTACAATTTCTATACAACATCTTCCTCCATGGAGGGCTGCTTCCTTTAGCAGCAGAGTACCAAGGACTCACCCACATTTTCTTTTCTTTTTTTTTTTGGCTGTGTTGGGTCTTCATTGCTGCACGCAGGCTTTCTCTAGTTGTGGTGAGCGAGGGCTACTCTTCATTGTGGTGTGCGGGCTTCTCATTGTGGTGGCTCCTCTGGTTGTGGAGCATGGGCTCCAGGTGCATGGGCTTCAGTAGTTGTGGCTCATGGGCTGGATCTTCCCGGACCAGGGTTCGAACCTGTGTCCCCTGCATTGGCAGGCAGATTCTTAACCACTGTTAAGAATTCTTAACCACTGTGCCACCAGGGAAGCCCCTCACCCACATTTTCTTGAGGGCTGGTCTACTTCATTTTGCCCTCAATCTTGGAGAGTGGCCATGATGGGGGTCTCAATGGAAAACTCAGGGTATAATATGGCCTCTCTTACTTCATAAAGACTGAACTTCAACTTGTGCCATGCTGGTACTGTGGGGGATGCTGGAATCTCTGTTCATATCTTTAGCTTCCCAGACACTGTTTTCTTCTGGTTTACTTAGAATCTTCCCTTGCACGTGTGTATCTTAAAAATCAATGCGCTTAGGGGGACCTGACTGCAGATCTTGAGGTTAGAGTCTATGTGATTCTCTCCTCTTTTGGACTTAAGTTTCAACTGCTTTATTTGCCCCAGACTTCCACTTCTCCTCTTTAGTCCAGTAAGACTGCCACTTTTTATTTGGAGTCTATTCCCCTATGCCTCCAGGAGTGACTGTTGAACACACTGGTGCTTTCCTTTTCTTAAAGATCAAAACCCTCAAAAATTTCCTGTGTTGGTTGCTCTTCAACAATGGAGTGGCTGCTCAAGTGAAAACAGAGAAGTACACAAAATATGATCATTGGGCACACACTATAAATTCAGACGCTTATATGAAGAATTTTGAGGAATACCTTGCCAAGGACTAGACACTACTGGCCTTAACCCGTATGTTATCTCAGCAAATGAGTCATTCAACTTAGGTGGAAGCATCAAGGTCTCCTGGCTCCCGATAAAATAATCTTTCTGCACAATCATGTTTACACCAGAAAAGGGGGAAAACACTAAGGCCTGAGGGTCAAATCTGGTCCAATCCCTGTTTCTGTGTGACCTGTGAGTTAAGAGTAACTTTCATACTTTTAAAAATAGTTGGAGGGGCTTCCCTCGTGGCGCAGTGGTTGAGAGTCCGCCTGCCGATGCAGGGCACACGGGTTCGTGCCCCGGTCCGGGAAGATCCCACATGCCGCGGAACGGCTGGGCCCGTGAGCCATGGCCGCTGAGCCTGCGCGTCCGGAGCCCGTGCTCCGCTAACGGGAGAGGCCACAACGGTGAGAGGCCCGCGTACCGCAAAAAAACAAAAAAAACAAAACAAAACAAAAAACAAAAACAAAAAATAGTTGGAGGGGGAGGCGGGGGAAGAACAATACTCTATGACACATAAAAATTATATGAAATTCAAATGTCAGTGTCCATAAGTAAAGTTTTACTGGAACAAAACCACTCTCATTCATTTACGTATTACCTATGGGTACTTTCACGATACAATGGCAGAGTTGAGTAGTTGCCATAGAGACCACATGGAGCATCCTCATGGCTTTGCACTGCTTCCCAGGGTACTAGAAATTGCAGAGATGCAGTTATAACTCAACAGTGTCTTCAGCGTCTACTTACTGCTGTGCTGCAACATTTTATTTTACTTTTATTACCAGTGCATACTCATCATGTCAAAGGAAGAAAATTGAAATATGAATGTCTAAGGCCCAGTGGAGTGTGGATTATTTTGTTACTGAATTAGATGACTAGGCATTGTATTTATGACATTATAGCTGTGCTAAAAGAATAAAATGTATGTTCACATTAGGAAACTAAGCACTTCATCACAACATTCCCATCTCATAGGAAAGTAACAATCAAAAAAAATTTTTTTAATTGTAAATGAACTCTCATCACAGCAGAATTTCTTCACAAAAATAAAAATGAGGCTGCAATGAAAGTAAGCTTCCAACTGGTTCATGTATTAGAAAGCGAGGAAAGCCATTTACTAATGGTGAGTTAATTAAACCATATTTGTTTGGAAAAGCCAAAGAAGTATGTCCTGAGACTATAAACTTGTTAAAGACTATATATGTATTAGTCCTTCCGTAAAGACAGTTCTTGAAGGGTTGAGGACACTGGAAGCAACGTCGATAATCAGTTAAAAAAACAAAAATGATTTTGAGTGGTTTCCTTGGCTCTTGATGAGTTCACAGATATTGCCAATACTTAGTTTTTGCTCACTTGAGGAGCCAATGCTGAATTTGAAATGACTGAAAAGTTAGCCTCTATGAATAGTCTGTGTGGGACAACCACAGGCAAGAATACTTCCGAAGGGACTTCCTTGGTGGCACAGTGGTTAAGAATCCGCCTGCCAATGCAGGAGACACGGGTTCGAGCCCTGGTCTGGGAAGACCCCACATGCCACAGAGCAACTAAGCCCGTGCGCCACAGCTACTGAGCCTGCGCTCTAGAGCCCACGAGCCACAACTACTGAAGCCCGTGCACCACAGCGAAGAGTAGCCCCCGCTCGCTGCAACTACAGAAAGCCCATGCGCAGCAACGAAGACCCAACACAGCCAAAAATAAATAAAATAAATAAATAAAAAGAATACTTTCAAAGAAGCTAAAGAAACAAACCCAAAACACTGATGGAGGTAAAAACACTCATGAAGCAGGAAAAGACTTAGTTGGACAATTTAATAAAGCTTGTGAAAATTGAAGGTGTTTAAAGCTTATGGTGCAATCACTCAGTGGAAAAATATTGAACCAGTGGTATCAATGGTGTACTTCATTAGCTCTCATGAACTTAACCATTGTCAGTTACACAAATGTTTGTCAGAAACAAAAGCTGAATATCCTGACTTGCCCTACCACACAGCAGTTCAGTGGTTTAATAGTGATAAAGTTTTATTGTGATTTTTTTGAGCTGAGGGCCAATACTGACATTTTTCTGAATGAGAATCACCCTCAATCACTACTATCGAGCACTGAGTAGGTTTTATAAATTAGATCTTGCTGCAAACCTGATAATGTTTCTTAATAACTCAACCTAAAATTAAAATGTGAAAAAATACTTGTGTGTGAAACATACACTATGCTAAGTCACTCTGACAACTAATGTTGCTTGTAATCACAAGCAAATGTCAGGTTGCTTTACACAGTTCCAGGGCTGTCAAATGTTAAAACAAGTGAGATCTTCATTCCCTCACAGATTTGCACTGGACACTATTTTCTAAGCTCAAACCACAGTTCTTACAGCATTCTTTAGACCTCAGTGTTAGTGCAAAATAAATCAAAGTCCATTTAATTGTGCAGGTGAGGAGCTTCCACCTAACCTCTCACTGGAATTGACTAATGTGCAATATTATCACATGATAAAAGGCAAATATTAAGAGAGGACTAATAAAATTCTATAAATACCTTCCAAGTGATGACTAAAATCACTTAACTAAAACCACATGCTTTTGGATTGATAATAAGTTTCAGTAGTACCTACCTATCTATGTTAAGACACCTTCCAAGATGAAATACATAAAATCTCATTATAGATCAGCATTAACAGATGAACACTTCCAGTTGACTTTGATGATACAGAACACTAACTTTGAACCTCAATTAAGCAAAATGTTCTCTTCCCCCAAAAGAAGTCCCTTCTTCTCATGATTACAAAAAATTATACTCCATCATTATTTTTCAAATTTCATATTCATGTAAAAACCTTTTCAATGCAGGTTTGTTTTTTAAATTACAAATGGTGTGTGATATATATGTCTGTGTTGTGTATACACTAAATTTTATCTTTCAATAACCATCTGCTATTTTCTCCAGCAAGTTCTTACTAATAACTGCCTTCTCTAAAACAGAAAGAATGCCAAGGAGAAAAAAACACTTAATTCCACTATTACATCTGCCACATGAAATCTTAGTAATCTTCATTAACCTTTAACATTTTAACTTCTACCCTACCAAAAAGATTCACTCAAGGCTACATACTAATCAACAGCGAAGTTAACATAAATCCAGATTTCCTAAATTTTTTTTCTAAGATGAAACAGCAATTTCTCCATATTTAGTATGAGTCTACTTTAAGCCACAAAAAAGGCAAAAAAAGTAAAATTTTTACAGTTGGCTAGAATGGGGAATTTTGGTTTTAAATGAAAGAATTAAGCAACTGCCATAATTTCAATTTACCTTAAGTTTGGGGCTTTCATGATTTCTCAGAGGGATCTGTGTATTGTCGTAAGTTAAAAAATCATTCCAGGTAAACTAGTAAACAAATAGATAATGAAAAAAAGAGTAAAGAAGAAAATTAACAGATACAGATATAGACATTTCAGGAACAGAAGAAGGGAGCGCCCTAGTCCTGTGATTCTCACGAGTGTGATCCCCTTTTTCACTGTGTTGGCATTTGCATGGTGCAAAAGCAATGGTGATTAAAACACCTCAAAACACCGACACCTCAGCAGAAACCAAATCAGAGGCACTAAATTGCCACACACAGCGAAACAAAAAAGGTCCACTTTCAATTAAAAATGCCCTTGCCCTTGATTAAGCAGTAAAAACAATTTTCTTACATCGCCACCAACAAGTATACATCTTTTTAATATTCTGCATGATGAAATGAAAGTATCCATGAAGCATTTCTGTTGCATATCAAAGTACAATGGTTGTCTTCAAAAAGAGCACTTGTATGACTGTTTTAGTTCCAAGCTGATCTAGCTACTTCCACAGACCATCTCTTTTACTGGAAAGCACAAGTGACAAACTATGGTTATTCACACTTATATTTAACAGATACTCTTGAAAATGAACAAAGTGAGCCTGTCACTTCAATGAAAACAACTGACAGTATTTGTTGCTAGTGAAAATTAAAATTCTGGAAACCTTGTATCCAACACCATGAATTTGACAGCTTCTTCATACTTAAGGACTCTTCTGATACCTTGCTGTAATAGTAACAAATGTGAATTTTTTGATGTTGTATAAAATGTGTCAACATTTGAACATCTGCATAAATCAGCTTAACCAGTATTTTCAAAATGACCAATGCATGTTACAAAGTCATTTGTAAGATCCATTTAAAATGCAAGATAGATAAATGGATTTTAATGTAAAAGAACAATATTTCAGATTCTACATTACAACTAACCTTTAAGAAATTATCACTTGTCGATTTCTGGTATAATATTGAAGAATATCCACCATTATCTAAAAAGGCTATTGAAATACTCCTTCCTTTTACAACTTTGTATCTGTAAAAGTACAGATTTTCTTCATATACTTCAACCAAAACAATGTATCAAAGCAAACTGAAGCAAAGCAGATATGAGAATTCTGCTGTCTTCTACAAAGCCAGACGTTAAAGACATGTGCTTATCACTATTATTTTTGTTGTAGAAAACAAACTCTGATTATGTAAAATGAATAGGTTATTATAGTTATTTTACATGAATTAAAGAATATTTTTAAACTCTTAGTTTTAATTTCTAACACAGTACTGATAAATAACTCATACCAATCCAAGTTCTTGTCCTCAATTATTATTATTATTTTTTTGCAGTATGCGGGCCTCTCACTGCTGTGGTCTCTCCCGCCGCGGAGCACAGACTCCGGACGCGCAGGCCCAGCCGCTCCGCGGCATGTGGGATCTTCCTGGACCGGGGCACGAACCCGTGTCCCCTGAATCGGCAGGCGAACTCTCAACCACTGCGCCACCAGGGAAGCCCCTCAATTATTTTTATGAGTACAGAGTAGTCCCAAGATTCACAGTTTGAAATCCATTGCTCTCTAGCCCCTAGCCAAAAGAAAGCATATACCAAATCTCCTTAAATCACCTTTCACCATTTAATTCTGCCTAAAAATATCTCTCCCCCTCAGCACCAACATTAATATGTCAAACTAGGTTATAAATTCTGAATAATGGGAATAGGAAAGAAATGTTTTATACATACATACTATGTATGAGTGGTTGTATGCAACAAACAATGTGGAGGGCACATCTGTTAGATCCTCACAAGAAATAGCCTTCTCAAAAATCCCTTTGAGGAGGGTCCAGGGCTCAGTAGCATAAGAAGCCCTCTATTACCTTACACTCAGGTTTATACTAAACAATAACAGTAGCTAACATTTTCTGAGCTTTTATTATGGTCTAAGCGTTCTACCAGTTTAATTGTTACAGATACATTATGAAGCAGGTCTATTATCATCCTCAAAATGCAAAAGAAACTGAGGAAGAGCTGAAATTATAATACATGCAGAACCTGTACCTTTAGCCAGTATAAACATGGTCCCCCACTATATCAATACTTACTGAACTACCCTGAATAAACACTTAATTGAGTATATATCTGTTATCATTCAGGATTCACATAACTATTGCAGTTAAGGTCTGATGTTCATAAAATATGTTCCTTTCTGTCATTATATAACTTAGATCTTTCTCTCACTTTCACTTCAGAAGCCTGGTCATTTTCTTTCACTACTTTGGCTCAATTATTTGACACATATTCAAATAACACAGATGAACCTACAAGTACCTATAAAGTTTCCCTCTGTTTACTATTTAAAATAAAAAAGAGCCATAATAACTGCTAAATATTAGAGAAAGCTATATAATAGATGTCCTTAAATATGAAAAGTAACTTTTGATTTCTCTAAATCTTGAAAATAGTAGGTAGGATTAAGGGAAAAGTTAAAATGGTGTTAGACAAGCACTCAAAGCAAGAAAATGTTTTGATCAATAGTTTGGTAATTGACTAGATGGGAACTCAGGCATAGTCTGATGAACATTCTAAGGATTAAATTCCTTTATGGGAAAATAAACTGTGTCAAAACCTCCAAATTACACAGTGCCAGCCTATATCAAGACCCAAAGGCAACATTCCCACCAGATTGCGCGCGTAACATAAATACCTCTATTTGTCTTTGCACAGATGTGGGTAAATTTGGGAAGGGAAAGCCCTGAGGTCAGTGACGATTAAGAAGGTTATGTGTGTCCTCATAAATCACTTTGCTATACACATGAATAGTGGGTAGGCAGATTAAAGGACAACTGTCCCTGTCCTTTTACTACTTTTTCTACTGCATGACAAGTACCCACCTAGACCAGGAACTGAATTCCTCCATTAAACTAGGAAGACTGGCAACTAGTTATTTGTACTTATTTAACTTCAGAATGAGTTTCTGCATTTTTAGTCCCCTACTTCTAATTGTGGAATAAAGACAATTTCTATTAAAGCATTTTCATTTTACCTTAAAGATGGAAAATCTCTGAGGTACAGTGTATTTCAGAGAATGAGGTGTAAAAATAAAAACTACATTTCACCTACCAATAACCAAGACTTTAAAGGTAATCATATTCAATCTTGGGGGACGGTGGAGGGTTTACAAAAAGAAAGAAGAGTTGTAACCTTAATCTCTTTCTGCTTCCTATCTTCACTGATCCTCTATTTTCCCAGAAAGAAGAAGCCTTGAAATGGCTACTTACAGCTGCTAGAGGAACAGTGATCGCTGCCTGAGGGTATACATTTGTATTCACTCAAAATTAAATCCTAGAAGATTAAACTGGGAATCCCTATCCTCCACCACCACACCACTGCTAAGCCTACTGACATTTACAAACCATTTCTTCTTGCATCCCTACAGTCCAAGATTTCCAGCATCAAGGTTGTTTCTGAAACTGAGATTTTAATTATTTCTAAATATCTTGACATTCTTAACACTGACGTTATTTTACCTGTCGAGTTGTTTGAGAACGTATACTACTGGAATGGATGCTCTGTTAAAAGATAAATGTGGATAATAAGACTTCAGATGAAAAAAACCTACTTGATAAAATTTACTATCTTTACCTCACTAATCCTAAATCTTAATATAATCCTGTCTCTAGACTCAAATGTAAATAGATTTCTAAATCCCAATAAATCCTAATCTTGGTTTAGACATTTACCAGAAAAGCTCCAGCTCTGTATTTTCGAATAAAATAAAAATACTCTGGACTACTTCTTCAAACTGTCAAAATTTCCCTCACCTGCTGGAACTGACAGGAAAACCAAGCAAGCAAGCAACCAACCTAATCCCTGAATCTCTGAACAATGTAGCATCTTTATGCCTTCTCTAGCTTCTCATCTAAAAAGAAGCAAGAGAAGAGAGAAAGTATCCCTAAGACCATCTCCCCCTATTCCTCAACCTGCTCTTTTTATAACAGACCTGGCCTTGGGTCTACACAACACTATCCCTGCAGAAGTTGAGGTTGCCAATATCAACTAGCACTTCCTTCAAACTGCCTAATCTTTAGACTGCTGAGTCGTAACTAAACAATTTAATCAGAAAAGAGGCTTTAACCAGTCTGGCAGTTCCTCAAAAAGTTAAACAGTTACCATTTGACCTGGCAATTTCACTCCCAGCTATATACCCAAGGGAAATGAAAACATATGCCCACACAAACACTTATACATGAACATTCATAGCAGTATTATGCACAATAGCCAAAAAGGGGAAACAACTCAAATGTCCATCAAGTGATAAATGGACAAATGAAATGTGGTATATTCATGCAATGAAATATTATTCGGCCATAAAAGGAATGAAATACTGACACATGGTACAACATAGATAAACTTTCAAAACATTAAAAGAAGCCAATCACAAGAGACCACATAATGTATGATTTCATTCAGATGAAATGTCCAGAACAGGCAAAATCTATAGACAGAAAGTAGCTCAGGGGTAGCCTAGTAGTGAGAGGAGTGGTGAAGGGAAAAGGGATTTGTTGGCTAGTGAAAACAGGGTTGTGTTTGAGGGTGGTGGTGGTGAAAACTTTCTAACATTGATTGTGGTGACTGATGGTTAACTAAAAACCACTCAATTATACACTTCGAATAGGTGAAACTGTATGGTATGTGAATTGTATCTCAATAAAACTGTTGTGAACAGTCTGTGGTTGGGAACAGAGCTGGCACAATCTCAACCATCTGGAAGCAGTTTTCCACACAACCCTCTTCCCAAACAAGCAGATTCTACTCAACCTTTTTCAAGTCCTCCAAAATAAGTTCAACATTTATAGTCTGAATAAAGCTCCCCAGGTGATTTCTCTATACTCCCACTGCCATCCTAACTCCTTTTGGAACTGCTGATCAAAGTAAAAAGCTTTTACTGGATTTTCCAGGATACCCATAGGAACTAGCTTCAATTTCAACAAGAATGGGTAGCAGGATCACTAAAGGGGATAGAATGGTAGGCATCTTTGGCTTTGTGGTTAAGTAAAACTTAACTCAAGAAAATATACTGGGACTTCTCTGGTGGCGCGGTGGTTGAGAGTCTGCCTGCCAATGCAGGGGACATGGGTTCGTGCCCCGGTCCGGGAAGATCCCACATGCCGCAGAGCAGCTGGGCCCGTGAGCCATGGCTGCTGAGCCTGCGCGTCCCCGCAACGGGAGAGGCCACAACAGTGAGAGGCCCGCGTACCAAAAAAAAAAAGAAAGAAAATATACTGAAGGAACATGCACTATCCAAACAATAAATTAGTATACTGTTTTGCATTAAATAATAACAAAAAATTTAAAAGTAAAAGGCACTTTGGAAATGAACATCATTTGGCCACCTAAAAAACACAAAGAAACTCATAAAATTACTAAAAGTGTTATAGCTGATTGGTAATAAAAGTTACTAAAAGGGTTATAGCTGACTAGCAATCTGATGTAATAAAAAAATCAAGAATATGTTATGGAACTACAGTCAGCATTTTAAAATGAGATCAAGTCCTGCTGATTTCCCCTCCCTTGTACAATACTTTCATTTAATACTAAAAACAAACAAGCAAAAAACCTAACTATAGCTATTCTGCTAAGCAGCTTTACTTGAATTTGAGTTAATAATTAGCATGTAACATCACTGAAAATCAAGGCAGACAAAAGAATTCTTATTTGAATATTAAAAACAATTATTTATTAGAAAATCCAAGTCTGTTAGGACGTCTTTGGACAGGTCTAGATTTTGGAAAAGGGAAGGAGTAGAGGAGAATTTAAGAATCCCAGGGAGGCACGGTCAAAACTAAACATACTTCCCGAGATTAAGAAGCAAGTAATGGTACTCTTTACTGTCAGAGAGCAGGCTGAAAAAGCCTGAAAGTCACTTGTTTAGATTGGGAGTTCCCTGAGTGAAGAGACTGTGTCTTATTTTTGGATTCCTGGTGACTGGCACAAAGCAGGTCAATAAATGCTTGCTAATTTAAAAGGGGAAAAAGTCTGGAAAATGATCATCCAAAACCAGAACCCAACACGCATGTAATTTGAATTCACAGAAATAAACAGAATCACTTAGCCTATTTTCTTCACCAGATCTTTTCTCTTAACAACCTTGAACAATCCACTAGTGAAGTTTCTTAATTATCTATAATCTTAAAAAGGTGCATCTGACTTAAAAGATCCCATATCAAAGATTTAAAAACACATAAGTCTGCTGTGTTTTATGCCTATACAGTATATAAATATGTAAGTTTATGTAAGACAAAAATAAAGAAGCTGAGATACAAGCATCAGATTTTTAAATATTTAAATTTACAAGCCAAGTTCATGGTGAGCATAAACTTCCCCCAAAGTTAACAAGATATTAAAATTTTTAAATAGCTACACTTCCCTCTTACAACAATGCGTAACTACAAAAAATACATACACTTTTTCAAAGCAAATGTCTCACAGACCCAGTAAGATGTTCACATCTGTTAAGGAGTCCACAACGTCTTAAACCGTGAACCTTGACTGCAGGCACCAGGGGGCCTCCCAAGAATAACTTGATAGTAAAGGAAAAGGCAAACAAGAGTTCCTGGTAAAACTTTGCTTCTTCTTCAGTCTTAAGAGACTCAGTCTTAGTCTGCTGGAAGGCTTTCACATGTGGAGCAAGTATACTGTAGTTTGTTACATACACAACGGGTGCACAGAGAACTGATAAAATACCGACACTTTGGCTGAAAAAAGGAACTAGCGCCCTCCCTTCCGCCCCCCAATCACACAATCTTCTTCTGCGATGATTTTCCAAATGTAAGTACACACTGTTTCACGGTGGCAAACAATTATCTTCAGGAAATTTGAAAGCCAGTAACAATGGATATGTAATCCTTCCACGGTTTCTGACAGAGAGAACAATAATTTATTTTTTTAAAGGCGTAATTTCTTTCCTACACACTCACAAAGCAGCTAGTGATGACGCAAATTTTAGGGTAAAGGGATTCACTGGCAGAAGGCAGCGACTGACTTTGAATAATACCCTGGTCTCTCCATCTCTTCCCTTTCCCTCAATCCCCGACCCTAACATAAAACTATCCAATTATAAACAGAAGGGCCCAGAAACTTCAAAAGCTGCGAAGACCTGTAAATATCTTTTAAACACAAGAGAGGCTTTACAATCGACCTTTTCTAAGTTTGTGCAGAAATTAAATCCTGCTCAAACCTGCTAAAATTCTCAAACCCGAAAACCAATCCCTTCAGCAAACGTGTCTACATATTTCTTGCGTGCATCTTCAGCTCGGTCAAAGACTTTTGGCTTACTATGCTTTAAAGCTAAATAATACATGGGCGGGACTCAACTCCCGCTCACGTTATCTGCTCCTTGAATTGAGTTTGTCCTGTAGCATCATGTAAAAATGCCGAACAGATCAAACAGTCGACTTAAGGAGAAGATTTTTTTAAATTCACTCCGGTAACAAGAAGCGGAGGCATCCAAGGGCAAGGCACAAAGAGAACAGAGAAGAAATACACGTCCCACGGGCGTACAATACCCCGGAGCACGCATCCCGGCACCCTCCTCGCGAAGGGTCACCCGGCACTCCCGCCGTGCGGGTGCCCGAAGGTCCGCTGGGGCACTACTTGCCCGCGGGGACAGCCCCTAACGCCCAGCCTCCCCTCGGCCGTGTTCCCGGAGGCCGCTCCCCCCGGCCCACCAGCTTCTTCCTCCCCTCCTCGGGGGCCGCCTCGGGGCGGGAAGGGGGGGTCCCCTCGGGCTCCGGCGGCGGAGGAACAAGGAGGGCTAAGGTAGGCGCCCCCTCCCCGCGGCCGGCCAGGCCCCGACTCACCCTCCAGCAGTCGGGTGATGAGACTATCCACGTTCAGCTCCCCGTCCGCCATCTTGTCGGCACCAGACACTCCTTCCCAGCAGCGGGAACAAGGGCTTCTCGACGGCGGACGCTGCGGCGACCGCTCGGCGTTCCCTCACCTAGAAGTCACGCGGCGTTTCGACCCCGGTTCCAACTCCCCCTTCCCCCGGGCCCTCCCCCCACCCCCTTCCCACCAAGCAGTGGAGCGCGCACACACTCGGAGGCACCCACGAGAAATAAACAAGTGGAGCCCCCAAAACCGGGCCGCGTCAGACCCAGCCCCCACCTCCTCTTCCTCCTCGGCACCGCCCAACTCCGCAAAGCTCACCAGCGCCGCCGACGGCCCCTCCCGCAGCGCCACTCACTTCACACCGCCCTTCCCCGCCACCGCGCCACGCAGCCCTCCGCGCAGGCGCACGGCGCACTCGCTCGCGGCCCCGCCTCGCCCCCGGCCTCCGCGCAATCGCACTGGACTCGGTTCTCCCGCCGCCGCCACCGCGCCACTGCCTTCGCGCAGGTGCTGCGCCCTCTCGCCTCTTCCAGTGCGCCGAATCTTCGCGGCTGCGCAGGTGGTACCCCTGAGGCTCCCAGGGTTTGCTGCGCTGGGGAAGCTCCCATTACGCAGAGCGCGCGTAGGCAGCGCTGACCTTTCCGCTTCCCAGCTTCCCAGCTTCCCGGGTCCGGGGCACTCAGCAGACGTGGTTGTGCTCGTTCCGCCTTGCTTTTGTTTTCTTGGTTTCAGTCCCTGGAAACGCGGACTGCGTTACCCGTGTTTGAAACTGGGTTTACACGTTTGGAAAGCAAGAAGGGGTTACTCTGCTGGAACAGTTTGACGTTGCACGTAAGGGGTTTTATACCCTACGATTCCACAAGGTTGGTTGCCCAAGTGCCCCTGGATGAAATAAGTTAAAGTGGGCCCTGGGAGGGTCAGCAGTAATAATATTTTACATGGGTACCGTTGTCTGCCTTCTGTAGAGCGCTTTCACATATCTTACATCTTCCATTCTGTGGATACTGCTTTTCCACAGTGCATTTTGAACAAGAAAAATACCTTCATTATATATTGCTTAATCACCCTACCTTGTAATTGTTTTTGCATTTATCTCCTGCACTCAACCGTGAGCTCCTACACGGTAAACCCAATTTATCTTTGTGCCTGCAGCTCCCACCGTATCTGGTGTGTAGAAGAGAGGGACAAAGAAACGCGGAGGCTCAGGAAGGTTGGTTGCCCACCTCTTCTTTCCACCACAGAATTCTGCCTCTAGAAAAGCAGGGGGAAGACTAGCCACGCAAAGGATCTAGGTAAGCCAGAGTTTTTGGCCTGTTCTCAGAAGTGGTCAGACCGAAAGTCTTCACTCATTCCTCAGGTGTTTGTCCAGAAACTCACAAACAAGATGCTGTCTCAAGCTCAAGGCAGTGCTTCTCCCACTCACATATCACTAATAATAGCTAACATTTTTGAGATCCCTGTATGTGCTCTGGCACTGTTTTAAATGTTATAGTACATATGTTATTTTCATTTAATCCTTACACCAGCCCTGTGAGGTAGGTACTATTATTATCTCTACTTTGTAGACGGAATTTATTGAAGCACAGAATGGTTAAATACCTAGCCCCAAGTAAATGGCAGATCTGGGATTCAAACCCAGGCATCCTAGTGCCAGAGTCTGCACTCAACAATTGTGATATACTCCCTCTCAGTGTATGTGAACTGAGATGCTTAAATATGCATGTGTTACAACATAAATGTCGAGAACAGAAATCATACTTTTTTGGGGAAAGAGCATTATCCAATCAAGTGCTTTATGATGGTTCAGATGACTTACAGAGATAGGATTTCCTGATCCCTTTTTTCCTAGCTGTCTCTCCATTTCAAGATTTAGCTTGTGGATTGGTGGTGAACACAGAACAGGTGACAAGCTATAATGGTGATCCTGTCTGGAGTAGTTTTCATAGACTCTTATTGCCAGCAGTTCATCTTAGGGCCTTTAGAGGTGAAGAAATGGATCCTCATCAAACTCTTTTGTTAATCACCATTTATTTATACCCTGCTTCATTCCAGAAGAAGGGATTTAAAGTAACTTATGTAAATACATGAAGTAGGATAAATTAAAAATATATACAGAGAAAAAGAGCACAAAAGAAAACCAAGAGTGGGAAAGATAAGATAAAACCAGCAGTATTATATGTAAAATGCATGGTGTAAGGTCCTATGGTTTGCTAGGGATAAGTCACAAATATGATTCTAAGCTTTGTAGCAACCAAGGAAAATTGCAACCAATGAGTAGCAAGTGGAGTAAGTGTTCTGGCTGAGCTGGAACTGAGACTTGAATAGACCAGCTTGTGGAGTTGGATGCCACTTTCCCAAATCTCTTCCATGAACCTCTAAAAGAGTAACAGAATGTTTAGAACACTTAAGGTGTCTTCTTATCCTCCAATTTTCATGGGTCCCATGAACCCCGTGAGAAAGAACTTTGAACCCTGTCCTCAATTAGGGTTTATATATATGCAGATATATTTAAGGGACGAGGGACACTCAAAGGAAACTGGATTGCACAGAGTGAAAGTGAGCATCTTAGAGAAAATCACCCCAAGTGGAGGAGGGCAGAGAGAGGCCGGTCTCAGCAGAGTTCTGGGAGTCAGAAGAGCTCAGAGGGTGGTTCTGAGTACCGTCTGGTACTGCCTGCAGATGGAGATGCCCCTTCACCCCCACCCCACCAGGTTTTCTAGTGCCTTAGAATCCTGGGTAAGAAAGGACTATTATAAAAATGAAAGAGCTCTATCACTAGGGGCCCAACCAACTTCCCTGTGGGATCCCCCTCCAAAAATATTATATAAGAATTCAGAATCAGTCGTCTTCAGATTTTGAAGTTTAGTGCATATACTATGTATTACTTAACACCCCAGCAGCTTCTGGGGCAGCTCACTATAAACTGAATAATTAATTTTTTTTAAAGAAAATCATATGAATATCCATGTCATGTAAGGTAAATAAAGACTGCATTTTGCCTCATATCAGTTCAAGTCAGAGTTGCCATTCCCCCCGCCAGAATAAAACGTATTTATTGGAGGAAATTGGAAAACAAAGAAAAAATATAAAAATCACCTATAATTTCACCAGCCATAGATAACCACTTTTCTGTTTTATTTCTGAATATATATTTTATATCATATATAATATAATTATATTATAAATATATTTATTTATATAGACATATATATGGTGTAATTCCCCTATCTGAAAGTAGAGCATTCTTATGAAACTTTTCGTAAGCCGAAATGTCATAAAGCAAAGAAACAATTACCCTAGGACACATCTTGCTAACAGGTGCACAAAATAAATCGAGATAAAGCACAGATGCTCACAGACACAGTTCAAAGTTATGGCAGCCTGATGCTGAGATGCTGCGTATAGTTCCTAGAGAAGGAACTTGGCGGTGCTTGATGTGTGCATTTCCTCTGTAATGGCTTGCTGCACAACTAGCGCTAAACACTATTTTTACTTTTCGCCTTTTTTTGTAACAATGAAAATCCTCTTTGGATTTCTTTTGGTTAGCGGGAAAAGATACTCACGTAGGTCTTTCATAAAAGCAAAGTTGCATAAGGCGAACTTTCTAAAAGCAGGGAATAGATAGATAGATGTATACCCATTTTGTAAACTTGGGATCATTCTTCACTTCCATTTCATCCTACTTGGTTATGTGAGTTTTCGTGTCACATTTATGTGAATCTCAGTTTTCAAAGTTTATTTAGACCTTAAAATGTGGATAAGAGGTTGAGGGCAGAGGAAGAGGTAAGAGGTGGAGATCCAGAGGTCAGAGGAGACAGTGCTGCAGGCAGCAGCAGCAATAGAGGCAGTCAGAGCCACGATGAGGTTCAAGGGTAGGCGGGTACCAAAGAGAGAAGCCTCACTTGGCAGATACTGACCCTCAGGAAGTTCTTGGCCTGAGTGTGAGCAGTGGTCCATGGGCAGAATGGCAGTTGTCAGTTAGGGAAGTCAGCAGCTTGGAAGCAGGACACGAGAAGGCTGCCATTGGTGTAGGAGCATTGTGTGGTGAGCAGAAGCTCTATAGAGCACCTGAGCCTGGAGACCGGCAGACTTTAGAGTAGGGGACTGGCAGGGAGTGGTTCTGATTGCATGTAGGAAACTGCCTCCCTCTCTTTCTGGACATGTGGCAAGACTTAGGAAAAGGATCAGGCTAAGGTCCTGCTCCTGATGAGACCAGGATTGTTAATCCAAGAGACTAAAGGGCAAACTATTAGCTAGACTCCCAACCCAGTGTGGCTTTAGATAGTGGTGTGTGGGAGCCAGCTTACACTGGCTCATGAGAGCCAATTGTTAAACTTTCAGGGAATTTTGCAAGCCAGTTGTTAGAGTCATTATTTAAAAAGTAAATTATATAGACTTACAAATAAATATAACAAAAACAAAGGTAATTATTGCTCAAGACTCATTCTATTTATGTTGCTACATTTTACTAGTATGTATAGTCTAAAGGTTGTTAGCATGTACTGTATCTATATGGTGGAAATACTATATAATGAAATGCTGCTATGCATCTCTTTCCAACTCTACCTTCAGTGATATTACATTGGCCATAGTGAGAGCAGTATTTACACCAAGGAAATTAGCACATGTTACAAATCTATCAGCTTTTTCCACCAGAAAGCTGGTTGTTAAACATTTACCAGCATACCACTGGGCTTAGGGAGGCATAACATGCATGTTAATATCCTTGGGTAATTCCAGAAATGTCTGTGGAGGGAAATTGGACTTCCTGATTGTAAAGGACTTGGGGAATCATGATTTAGGGTCTTAAAATCATGACTTTATTTGTGCTTACTGACAGGAAATACCTGGGCCAGACTAGTGCTCAGAGGAACCCAGCTATCACTGTGCTGATATCAGAAAGATGTCCCTATGGAGTGTCCTCAAAGAAGGCACTTTGCAACACAGTGAACAGCAGCCTCATGATTCCTTTTAGTAAACACAGCACAGACTTTCATAGGGTTGTTTTATATGCCTCTTGATATTAGCCAGTAGCCAATATGGTGTGAAAGTGAATAGGTTTAGGTAGCAAAGTGTGAAGGTTGTGATAGTGATATATAGCTCTTTGCTGCCTTGACTAATCCAGGATAACTTATAAATGAATGAATCAACATTCATCAGGCTGTCCTTCCATGAATATGATTCCTCTTAATCAAGTCTTTAATAGTCTTAAATGGCAGTAAGTTCTAAATTTTACTAGATATACCCTGAGGGCACCCATCCTGTATATCAAATGTCATAGACTTTTGTAGTCAGCTTAATTCAAGGATACTGAGAAACCAGACAAGGACACATGCATCAGTAGGAGGCCACCCCTGTCAGTACAGAGCCAGACCTGGTATACACCTAGGCAGGGCCAAGAATTTTGCTTAGGATTTACTTTTGGTTTCATTTCAATACACATATGAGAGAATAATCAAGCACCAGAGTGATCAGCTAAGCCATAAGGCATGTCCTCAGTCATTTTAGCCCCCCAAATTATAAAGCCAGGTATAACCAAATACCTCTTCCCCTGCCCTTGGTCAAAACCCTCCCCCTTCCTCCAGTTCTGACACCCCCAACTCTCTCTCTCTGTCTCTCTCTCTCTCTCAGTGGAACATTGTCTCTTAAGGAAACTCTCTGGTGTATGCTTCACGATAAAATGATCACAAAATAAATGCCTAGGTTAGAGTGGGGTTTCTGTCCAGACCGGCTGCACCATGTCGAAGGTTTCCTTTAAGATCACGCTGACGTCGGACCCGCAGCTGCCGTACAAAGTACTCAGTGTTCCCGAAAGTACACCTTTTACAGCAGTCTTAAAGTTTGCAGCAGAAGAATTTAAAGTTCCTGCAGCAACAGGTGCAGTTATTACCAATGATGGAGTAGGAATAAATCCTGCACAGACTGCTGGAAATGTTTTTCTAAAGCACGGTTCAGAACTGCGAATAGTTCCTAGAGATTGTGTTGGAAGTTGTTAATATCTGCTGCTTGGAACATAAAATCCCCTTCCAGAATAAATATTGGTATTTTTATTGTTGTAAAATTGGAGTCAGGCATTTGAAATCCTATGAAAACACCAATAGTTGATGAAGTAATGAAAGGTAACTCTCTGTCCTTTCTTGTTGTTCACACTCTTCACGTGAAGAGGGGACACTTCTCTGTTGAGGGTGTCATCACCATAGAAGATCACATTACTACCTCACAGCACACACAGGTGGTTCGTTGGGGGTAAATGGATTATCCACCTGTGTCTTATAAGTGGAGGATGCTTCTGATCATTCTTTCTGAGAACATTTGGAAAATTAAAATTTACTGAATCTTCCTATTTGTCTTTGAGTTAAAAATGTAAAAAAGATGATCAATCCGTACGTGGCAGTTTGCTTGATAGCATCTGACTTGCAGACACAAAAATAGTTGAATTCTTCATTATATATCGTTTATGATAAAGGATCACATCAATGAATAACTGTCCTTTTATCATTTAGCTTGTTTTAAAGTTTCAAACTTCTTGAGTTCTTATAAATTTTAATTTAAAATTCAAAGAGCCAAAAACTGAATTTTTGATCTAGCCCCTTACGTGTGACATTGGTATCCCATATGCCAAAGGGTTTGAGACTGAAGTAGGAGCATCAGTTGCTGAATTATGCATATTCCTTTATTGATCTTTTTTTAAAAAAAACCTTTAAAACAGAAATCCTAATATCCTAGAATATTAGGATAATATTTCTAAATAACGTTTGGGGAGAAAGTATTGTTGTAAAGAAGATCTAATGTTCACAACAGAGCTCAAGGAAATACTAACTGAAATGCTCACTAATTCTCCCTACTGAAGACCCAACATTTAAGGAAGTGTTAAGATTAGTTACTAGAATGAATAAGAAGCTAGGAAAGGCAGATGGGGAAGCCCAGATGACCAGGCTTCTAGTAAGAAGGAAAGAAACAAAAATGAAGGGGAGCAGAAAACTGTAACAAGAGTGTCACAGAAAAGGCCAAACTGGATAGACAAAACTGCAGAGGCTATGTTGGGAAGAACTGAAAGGAAAATAAAATACTTGACGTTGTTATAAGGAGCAGAAGGCAATCAGAGAAAGCAAAGCATAGGCCTTGTCAACATACGGATTGCAAAATTCCCCGTAGAGAATCTAAGGAATGATATGCATAAGGGAAGATTTAGTTTGCCTTTAGAGAGGACATCAATATCTGTGCACATCTTGAAAGGTGAAATGAAGGCTCGTAGTGATTGAGAACCAGTGCTTGACTTGCTGTATTCTAGATGGTAAGCTCTGGAGGCAGGCCTGGTGTCTGTCTTGCTCTTTCTAGGCCTGGAAATGTAGGCTTTCATTGAATATGTGTAGAATTATTCATGAATAAAGTATTTCTAAGACCAGTTTTTATCTAAGTGTGCATAGGCTCTAGGTTCATTGGGAAAAAAAATAATGCAACAGAATCAGTATCCGAAGGGTAATATTGGTTAAGTTTAATGAAGTAACTAGATATTGTTCATATATTTGACAAATGAACGGCAGGATTCTGAATTGTAAAGGGAAAAAAAAATTGTGCTGAGGTAGTATGTTGCTAATGTTTGGGGAATTTTTTATTTTTATAAACAAAGTCTGATGCTTAAAGACTCCTGGTCTTTAGCAACATTAAGCCTCAGTTAACCAGAAATTTATGAATACACATTTTCTGAATTTTTGTTTTATTTAGATGTCCCCCATTCTGTTTCTAGCACAAAATTCTGCCTGATTTGTTACATTAGTAAGTTTTATGATGTCTTATACCATAATTTGTTTAATATGTTTTTCTTTGGTTGGAAAATTTTATTGCAGTAAGTTCTTAAAAAATATTTTCTTAAAGAACTAGACATTTTGTTATTAAATAAATGTGATCTGTAACTTCTTTGTGCAGAATGTTTTGAAGTGTTGTATTTAGTTTAAATGCTTTATTGGTATGTAATTAATATCTTGTGAA
This sequence comes from Lipotes vexillifer, assembly GCF_000442215.2. Classification (NCBI taxonomy): domain Eukaryota; kingdom Metazoa; phylum Chordata; class Mammalia; order Artiodactyla; family Lipotidae; genus Lipotes; species Lipotes vexillifer. The sequence continues at coordinate 2,611,867 of NW_006798707.1, read as the reverse complement.
AATACATTTTCTTATACCATAAAAAAATAAAATAAATGCCTAGTAATTGAAGGAGTTAACTGTAGAGCTGTTAACTATAAGACAATTAAAGTTGGAGGGCAGCTATCACAAAGGATGACTAATTTTTGAAGACTTGATCTGTGGCTCTTTTTTTTTTTTTTCCCCTCGTAATTAGATTACAGGGCTGTCTATTTAGGTCACTCCCTAGTTTGTTACAATAAAACCATGTCATCTACCTATATGAGATTGTTTCTCTTTCAGTGCTCTCCTATCTTTCTCATTCAAAGATATTTAAGAAATAACTCAATGTGTTTGTTGGTGAAGAAAAGTACACCAAATGGGAAAGTTTGTTTCAAATAAAACAGTTTGTAAGTGTTTTGTTTCTAATGACGGTGGCTCTCCTCATATAGTATATCAAAATTATGTTTGTCACCTTTTCAGTTGGAGAAGGTTTGCTTCTGAATGGTTCATAAGTCTCTGTTTCAGCAGGCTTTGGTAAATAAAACAAACAAAGGGATATTAAGTTTTTAAATGTAGTTATAAAATGAGTGGCTCTCCCCTAAGACCACATTAAAATTAATGGCATGTATCTCCTAAAACTAGAACCAGATGTGTCTGTGAGCTGTGAAAAATATTTATTGGAGTGACATCAACCCTAATAGACCCTTTTATATAGGGAACACTGGTTAAATAGAATATTTTTCAGTTATTCAAGTCTTGATTCAAACCAAATCTAGTCTACTATAAATACATTCTTAATTGAAATACCCTAATGTTACTTGTTATTTGAGGACGTCTTATAGCGAATAGACCTCCAAAGCAAAGTGAATAATGAATTGTTTCAGTATTTATGAAATATTTAGTATGTTTGATTCTGTACTGAAGAAAACATGATCTTCCCAACTTTCAAGTGGTTTAATGGCTGTTTGGGAAAATGACCACAAAATAATTTGGAGTGGGACAAGCATTGGCTTGAAGGTGGGAGACCAAAGTAGCTAAATACCCTTAAACAAATCTGTCTTTCTGAACCTTGGCTTCATTACCTACAAAATTAGTTGCGTTAATGATCTCCAGAGTTTCTTCCAGCTCTAACAAGTCTTTGATTCTAGGACACACAAATGAAACCCAAAATGTAACATAATATTGTACAGGCTGTCCCCAGCTTAGGAACTGGATCAACTCCAAAAGGTCAATTGTTTGGAACACAGAATATATTTTCCCACAGAGACTGTGGTACAAGTGGTGGTTAAATCCTAGATCCGTCTGCAAAACCAATTTAATCCTTAATGTAACTGTAGAACAGTATCCATGGTAATATGGACTCTAACCACCAATTACGTATAACAAAGTTTATGGGAAAAGCCATTGAGGGATTCCAATTTGGTATGGCAGAAAACATCTATCAGTGTTTTTTCCACTACCTGAAGCAATAGGCATGAAGCAATTCTAGTTCTAATTTACAGGCAGACCTGGCCCCAAGTGGTAAACAAAGCCTGGACTGGCAGCATGGAGAGTGAGGCTCTGATACCTCTGATCTCATAAGGGGGGCAGGGGTCGGGATTGCTGAGGACAGTTCATGGTGTCTGGAGTTTTGGTTGCCAGGAAGGAGTTGGCTCCAAACCAAAGGATAGGGAATGTAAGGGCAGGAGGAAAAAAAGGGAGTGAACATGTATGTGCTGGAAACTTTTAAGAGAAAAGATGCAATTACTTTTTTTTCTATTGGAGTATAATTGCTTTACAAGGGTGTGTTAGTTTCTGCTTTATAACAAAGCGCATCAGTTATACATATACATATGTTCCCATATCTCTTCCCTCTTGCATCTCCCTCCCTCCCACCCTCCCTATCCCACCCCTCCAAGAGGTCACAAAGCACAGAGCTGATCTCCTTGTGCTCTGCGGCTGCTTCCCACTAGCTATCTACCTTACGTTTGGTAGTGTATATATGTCCATGCCTCTCTCTCGCTTTGTCACAGCTTACCCTTCCCCCTCCCCATATCCTCAAGTCCATTCTCTAGTAGGTCTGTGTCTTTATTCCTGTCTTACCCCTAGGTTCTTCATGACATTTTTTTCCTTAAATTCCATATATATGTGTTAGCATACGGTATTTGTCTCTCTCTTTCTGACTTACTTCACTCTGTATGACAAGACTCTAGGTCTATCCACATAAAAAGAAACGAAATTGAGCTATTTGTAATGAGGTGGATGCAATTACTTTTGATCTCACTCCCTTTGTGGTTGAGGAAGTTGAGATCTAGGAAGGGTGCATTGCACTGACTTAATAGCAAAACTAGGACTTGAATCTAGACCTAATGATTCTTAGCCCAGATCCCTCCCCTCCCCTCTCCCCCTCCCCTCTGGCTGTCGTGCTGTGCAAGAACCTACTCTTTTCATCTGCCTCTCTTTCCTGCACAGGAATCCCTAGAACCCTTTACCTCCACCCCATCCTTATCCTATTTTTCATCCTCTGGTCTTCCAGGGCAGTCTGGTCAACGATCAGCACAGCAGTTTTCTGTTTTGCCCATGTGTGGTTTAACAGTGCCACCAGCTCAAAGAATGACTTTCTAGTTGCTAGAAAGAAGCCCCTCAGACTCCTCTCCAGTTTGGCACAAACCACCTAGAGAATGAGACTGAGTAATCCCAAACTCTAGTGACACTGAGGTATTTCTAGTAGTGATGTTAAGACAGAACCCAAACTGGCTGGGAGAGCCAGTGTCCCAATGCCCAGGTGACAGGCATTGCTCCTTTGTCAGAAAGAAGGCTTCTGGCAGGAGGTTCCTAAGTGTACCATGTGCTGGGAATTTTTACTGACTATCACATTTAATCCCTCTAAAAATCCTGTGAGGTCAGTATTTTCCCTTTCATAGATGTGGGAATGAAGACTCAAAAGCCTTCGGCTTGCCTTGAGTCACCAGGTTGGTCTGATTTCTGAGCCCTGGCTGGAACAGCCAGGCAGGGCAACTTAGAGACTGGGGCTGGTTCGGTGGACCAGCTCTGGGACACTGTTGTGAGAGCAAGTGGGAAGTGAGGAGAAGGGTGGGCCCTGGCAGTGGCTGTAATCTGCTTTGATGGCAGGGATAGCTTGCTCAAAGCAGGATGGGAGTGGGCAGAAGCTGGGTGATTTCTCAGTAGGGCAGATACTTCCGGAATGAGAGGGAAGGAGGGTTCATTCACACCTACAGCCAGGGGGAGGGTGGGGAATGCCTGCCCCACACACCTGAGAGGGCTCCCGGGCCAGGCCAACAGTCCCACTTATGCAACCCTGATTTGTCCATATTTTATGCCAGGCCTGCAGGAGTAGTGCTCAGGAGTGTGGTTCAGATCCTGAGCTTTTTAGAATTCCTGAGGGAGAGAACAGTGAGGTCAGGTAAGGCCATAATACAACTGGTGCAGCTGAGGGGGCTTGAGCTGGGTTGTGAAGCATTGTGGGGTTTACATCAGTGCCTTTCACATAAAGTGTCTGTGTGTTTGTTGTCAGAATCATCTAGGGAACTTTTGGAAAATACCAATGTTTGATTTCCCTTCCTCCCCTTAGGAAGTCCTATCTCAGCATTGGGAGTAGAGGAGTAGATATTTTCAAACAATGCCCTAGGGAATTCTCATAGGGACATGCATCCCTCCTCCATTTTTCACTGGCATAGATCTCAAAAGATAAAGCAAAACATAACAAAGAGACACTCAGGTAGGAGAGCCAGGGGAGGGCTCTTCGGGTGAAGGGATCCTTTCTGGTGAAGTTTGCAAAAGTATAAGGAGCCTGGAATGCCTGGGGCAGAGGGTGTACACAGGGAGTGGTAGGAAATAGGGTGGGGTGATTAAGGTGAGCAGTCAAGAAGGAACTGGAATGCTGGGCAGGAGAGTTTAAACCTCATGCTGTTTGAAACAGGAAACTGTTCATGTATTCTCATTCAGTGATTATCTACTGAACACCTACTCTGTGCCAGGCACTGTGTTATGTGCTGGGGATACAGCAGAGAACAAAATAAAGTGTTTGCTCAACAAGTTTGTATTCTGGTAGAGGAACTGTAGGGTGATCAGTCCATCCCAGTTTGCCTGGGACTTTCTGTTTTCTGGGTTTTTTTGGGGGGGGAGTTAACATTTTATTATTTTTAAAAAATTAATTAAATGTCAGGTCTTGGTTGAGGCACGTGGGATCTTTCATTGCAGTGCGCAGGTTTCTCTCTAGTTGTGACGTGTGGGCTCAGTAGCCCCGTGGCATGTGGGATCTTAGTTCCCTGACCAGGGATCGAACCCTCATCCCCTGCATTGGAAGGTGGATTCTTAACCACTGGACTGCCAGGGAAGTCCCAACTTTCTGCGGTTTTAACACTGAAAGTGCCTTAGCCCAAGAACCCCCTGGGCCAAGCAGAATAGTTGGTTTCCTAGGAGGTGGAATGTGCATGCATGCCGTTGTAATACTAGGGGTCATAAAGAAACCTAAAGCAGGGTAAGAAGTTGGGGATAAAGAAAAATGCTTTTTTAGAGCGGGTGGTCAGGGAGGATCTCTGAGAACATGATAAATGAGTAGCAATCTGAATAAAACGAGAGTGAGGGCCATGTAAATATCTCAGAGTAGGTTGGTGAGGGGTGATTATTTCTAGCAGAGAGAAATACCGTGTAAAGGCCCTGAGGTGGAAACATGCTTGACATAGATGAAGTATAGCCTTGGCAAAGAGGTTGAGAGAAGGAGTCAGAAGCAGAGAAGGTCCCAAGAGAGTGAGCCATGCTGGAGACACTGGATTATATTGAGTGGGATGGGAGCCCATGAAGGGCTGAGAACAGAGGCGTGACCTAATCCCTCAAAAGGTGGGGAAAACAGGAGTGGGAACAGGAAGACCATTTAGGAAGCAACTTCATTAGGAAGTCTTGAAGAGTTCCTTCTCAAAAGGTTTGATCAGGGCTTCCCTGGTGGTGCAGTGGTTGAGAGTCCGCCTGCCGATGCAGGGGACACGGGTTCGTGCCTCGGTCCGGGAAGATACCACATGCCGCGGAGTGGCTGGGCCCGTGAGCCATGGCCGCTGAGCCTGTGCGTCCGGAGCCTGTGCTCCGCAACGGGAGAGGCCACAACAGTGAGAGGCCCTCGTACCGCAAAAAAAAAAAAAAAAAAAAAAATCCTTAAAAAAAAGGTTTGATCAGAGAAAGAGCAGGATACAATGCCATTCAAGTAAATGAGCCTGGGCAGGATTGGGCTGACCCAGGCTGTCCTACGGTGATGACATTGGGAATGGAAATGTGGAAACATCTAGAACTGTCTTGGAGACAGGGTTAACAGAAGTTGGTGGTGCAGGATTTACAGGGGGATGAAGGAGGGTGATGATTCCAAGCTAGTCTTCCACACATTAGTTTTCCTAGTTTGAATTTCTCCCTTGATTGTCCTGATCCAAACGTCACGGATCATGAAGCTTTCTACTAGAATGAGGAAGATTCCATGGTAGGGTCGCAAGAGCAGGAACTTGGGGTCATACAATCCAGGGCACACACCGTGGCTCCATCACAGACAAGCCATGCCCCTCAGACAGCTCACCTAATCTCTGGGGCTCTCAGTATCCCTGCCAGTGGAATAGGAATGATACTGCCTGGCAGAGTTGGGAGCACAAAATGAAGTAACACTCACAGAGGACCTAGTTCAGGACATGCTGAGCCGTCAGTCTGGGTTCATTCTCTCCCTCTGTTTACACCCTGGGAGTTCAGTATGTGTGCCTGCGCATTTTCAGACGTTATCAGTACTCCGCATGTCATTTTGTGCTCTTTGGCCCCCTTTCCGTCTCCCGCAGCCTCTTATTCCGTACACACATTGCTCTGTGTTGCTGGAGTGCACACTCTGGTCATTTTGTTCTCCTTCCTCTTCACTGGCTCCGCCTCTGTTCGGATGTGCCTTTCCTTTCATTTGGACAGTTTTAGAAACCTCCCACCTGGTCCTCCCATCGTCCAGCCTATACTCTTATATCCTTCAGGCCACATCATCTTCAGTATAAAATCTAAACAGCTGAGCAGGTCTTGTAGCGTCCACATTGCCTCTGCCTACTTTTCTGTAAACTGCTCCCTGATTTACGCCCGTCTTTGGCCCCACCCTCCATCCTCCACCCCTGACAAGTCTACTGTTTTATTCCTTGTGCTCCCATGGTAGTTTGTACCTCCTGAACTTATCTCCCATTATTTGCGTATAAAAAGAGCAAGGTATTTGGTGCAGGGGTTCAGAGCTCAGTCTCTGGAGCCACCCAGCCTCCATCCTAATCCCAGCCCTGTTACTTACCAGTTGGGCCCAATGATTAGGGATTAATTAAATAAACGATGATACTTCCCTAAACTGGAATGCCATGACCTTGAGCGAGTTATTTCATCGTGTGCTTCAGGGACAATAATAATATCCACCTCACAGGGTTGTCATGAGTATTAAGAGTTAATACATTCGGGCTGCCCAGGTGGCACAGTGGTTAAGAACCTGCCTGCCAGCGCAGGGGACACAGGTTTGAGCCCTGGTCCGGGAAGATCCCACATGCCATGGAGCAACTAAGCCCATGGGCCACAACTACTGAAGCCCGCACGCTTAGAGCCCATGCTCCGCAGCAAGAGAAGCCCCTGCAATGAGAAGCCCTCGCACGGCAACCAACAGTAGCCCCCGCTCACCGCAACTAGAGAAAGCCCGCGCGCAACAACGAAGACCCAATGCAGCCAAAAATAAAAATAAATAAATTTATTTTAAAAAAAGAGTTAATACATCTAAAGCACTTAAATAGTGCCTTCTATGTAGGAAGCCCTCCAGAAACATTGCCTATAATTATTACATCTATCTCCCTGAGTTTGAGTTCCTTGAAGGAAGAGACTAGAGATCTAGTCTTTCAAATGTTTGTTGAACAAAGACATAAGTAAATCTCCTTTTAAAGACATTATTCCCCCTTTTACTTAATTTTTTCTCTTTTAATTTAGTTTATTTATTTTTGGCTGTGTTGGGTCTTCGTTGCTGCATGCAGGCTTTCTCTAGCTGTGGCGAGCAGGGGCTGCTCTTCGTTGTGGTGCGCGGGCTTCTCATTGCCGTGGCTTCTCTCATTGCAAAGCACAGGCTCTAGGCATGCGGGCTTTGGTAGTTGCAGCATGCGAACTCAGTAGCGTGGCACCTGGGCTTAGTTGCTCCGTGGCATGTGGGATCTTCCCAGACCAGGGCTCGAACCCGGGTCCCCTGCATTGGTAGGCAGATTCTTAACCACTGCGCCATTGGGGAAGCCCTTAGTTTGCATTTTTAACAAGCCTCACCATTTTTCCGGATAGTGATTTGCTACATTTATAATCAGATGTGCAAACTTCTGGTTCATTTTCCTTAATTACTTACGGAATACAGTTGGATGTTGACCATACATATTTGGATCTATATATTTATATCAATTTTTATCAATATATTTTGGATGGGAAGATCCTATTTATATATATTGAGCACGTGTATTTTCTTCATTCTGTATTTTCCTTATATATTTCCTTATATATTTTGTGTTCTGATGTGTTTTGTTTATTTGAACTCATCTATTTTGTCTCTACCAAAAGCATCCATTGAGTAAAATAGTAGACTTTTGGAGCTTGGAAGAACTTTAATGTCATGGTCCTTATTCTTTTCATAGATGAGGAATCTGAGGGTCCAACAAATAACTTGAATCCTATAAACCAATAAGAAGAAAGGCAAACAACCCAATTTTTAAAATGGGCAAAAGATTTAAAGAAGCATTTCATAGAAAAGATTGTCCAAATGTCCAGTAAGTGTCTGAAAAAGTACTCAACATCATTAGTCACCAGGGAAATGCAAATGAAAACCACAATGAGATACCAACTCATACTCTTTATTAATTTTATTTATTTATTTATTTACTTTTGGCTGCGTTGGGTCTTTGTTGCTGTGCGCGGGCTTTCTCTAGTTGCGGCGAGCGGAGGCTGCTCTTCATTGCTAGGAGCAGGCTTCTTATTGCGGTGGCTTCTCGTTGTGGAGCATGGGCTCTAGGCCTGCGGGCTTTAGTAGTTGTGGCACGTGGGCTCAGTAGTTGTGGCTTGCGGGCTCTAGAGTGCAGGCTCAGTAGTTGTGGCTTGCGGGCTCTAGAGTGCAGGCTCAGTAGTTGTGGCACACGCACAGGCTTAGTTGTTCTGCGGCATGTGGGATCTTCCTGGACCAGGGCTCAAACCCATGTCCCCTGCATTGGCAGGCAGATTCTTGGGGTTTTTTTTGTTTGTTTGTTTGTTTTTTGCGGTACGCGGGCCTCTCACTATCGTGGCCTCTCCCGTTGTGGAGCACAGGCTCCGTACACGCAGGCTCAGCGGCCATGGCTCACGGGTCCAGCCGCTTCGCGGCCTGTGGGACTTCCCAGACCGGGGCACGAACCCGTGTCCCCTGCATCGGCAGGTGGACTCTCAACCACTGCGCCACCAGGGAAGTCCCCAACTCATACTCTTTAGAATAGTTAAAAGTTAAAAGATTTGAAATTATCAAGTGAAGGTATGTTTTAGAACTCTCACACGTTGCTCTTGGGAATGTAAATTTGGTAGAATTGGTTTGGAAAACTGGCACATTTATAAAAGCCAGATCTAAGGCTACCCTATGACTTAGCCGTTCCACTCCTAGGTATATACCCACCAGAAATGGGTGCGTGTGGTCACTAATAGACACAAACAAAATGTTCATGACAGTTTTATTTTTAATAACCAAAATTTGGAAACAAACTAAATATCCTTCAACAGGAGAAGTGATAAATTGTATTCACATGGTGGAATTTTATACAGCAAAAACAGATGAAACAACAATCTACTGCTACATGTGATAACATGCATGAATCTCACAGACATAATGAGTGAAAAAAAGGAAAACATAAAAAGTATATACTAGGGAATTCCCTGGTAGTCCAGTGGTTAGGGCTCCGAGCTTCCACTGAGGAGGCACGGGTTTGATCCCTGGTCAGGGAACTAGGGTCCTGCATGTGGTGCTGCCAAAGTGTATACCATATGATTCCATTTATATTAAAATCATAAACAGAATGAATCAAAAGTGGTAGAAGTAAGGATAGGATTTACCTCTGGAGCATAGGATATTGGCTATAAAGGACAAGTGAGAACTTTCTGGGATGTTGGAATATCCATTATGATGATCTAGGTTTGGGTTAAACAAGTATATACTTACACAATGTGTATTTAAGATTAGTATGCTTTACTGTTTGTATAGATAGATATAGATATAGCACCTCAAAGAAGAGTATTACCCGAAAATTAAAGAAAGTTTAAATTTTCTTTTTTGTGCTATGTGTTTTAAATGTTCTCACCTTTTCCTCAGCTATATTTTCCAGAAAGTCTAAAATGAAGTCATGATAAATCGTAACGAGAGAAAAATAGAAGTTATTATTTTTAAAAGCTAGAGTGGTATCTCAGCTTCCTATCCAGATTTAGTGCCCTGAGCCCTGGACCTAGCTAAAAATAGTTCAGAGCTTTGCCAGCTGGTGACCTGGGAACTGGGCTATGTTTAGCAGAAACCAGCACGTGAGTGAAATGGGGGAGAGCCACGTGGAGCGCTGTGGGTCTGGTAGGCATGGCTCACTTTCAGTAAGCTGTTTGAGCCATGCCTGCCGTCAGTAACTCAGGCTGTTCCCTCCACTGCAGACCAGTGGGTAGTGTAGGGTCACAGTTTACTGGTGAGTGGAAATGAGAGGGAGGGACAAGAATCCATACTGATTAGAAGGGGAGAGGTCCAGCACTGGGAGACTAGACATAAAGGAAGTCAGAGTAGTTAAGCCCTGGCTAAACCCAGGGTGTACCTTCCTTTTTTCTTCACCAGGTTAGACTCAATTTTTGTGTTTGCAAAAATGTATTCATTTCTCAACAACTCTATTTTATCTTTTTTAATTGAAGTATTGTTGATATATAATATTGTGTTCATTTCAGGTATACAGTAAAGTGATTCAGTTATATACATATATTTTTCAGATTATTTCCCATTATGGGTTATTACAAGATATTGAATCTTGTTCCCTGTGCTATACGGTAAATCCTTGTTGCTTATCTATTTTATGTATAGTAGTTTGTTAATTACATACTCTGCATTTATCCACCCCCAACCTTTGGTGGTTTGTTTTCTTTGAGTCTGTTTCTGTTTGTTTTCTTTGAGTCTGTTTCTGTTTTGTATATAGATTCATTTGTATTGTTTTTTAGATTTTACATAAAAGTGATATCATATAATATTTCTGTTTTGTATATAGGTTCATTTGTATTAGTTTTTAGATTCCACATAAAAGTGATACCATGTAATATTTGTTTATCTCTGTCTGACTTACTTCAAATAGTATGATATTCTCTAGGTCCATCCATGTTGCTGCAAATGGCAATATTTCATTATTTTTCTGTGGCTGAGTAATATTCCATTGTATCTATTGGGTTGGCCAAAAAGTTCTTTTGGCTTTTTCCATAACATCTTACTTACTGTAGCTTTGTAGTATTGTCTGAAGCCTGGAGGGTTATGCCTCCAGCTTTGTTCTTTTTCCTCAGGATTGCTTTGGCAATTCTGGGTATTTTGTGGTTCCATATAAATTTTAGGATTGTTTTTTCTAGTTCTGTGAAAAATATTATGGATAATTTGATAGGGATCGCATTAAATCTGTTGATTGTTTTGGGCAGTATGGCCATTTTAACAATATTAATTCTTCTAATCCATGAGCATGGGATATCTTTCCATTTTGAATCATCTTCAGTTTCCTTTATCATTGTTTTATAGTTTTCATCATGTCTTTCACCTCCTTGGTTAGGTTTATTCCTAGGTTTTTTGTTTGCTTGTTTGTTTTCTGCAGTGATTTTAAATGGTATTGTTTTTTAACTTTCTTTCTGATATTTCATTGTTAGTGTAAAGAAATGCAACACTTTTCTGTATATTAATCTTGTATCCTGCTACCTTGCTGAATTCATTTATTAGTTCTAACAGTTTTTATGTGGAGTCTTCAGGGTTTTCTATTTAGAATGTCATGTCATCTGCAAAGAATGACAATTTTACCTCTTCCCTTCCAATTTGGATATATTTTATTTCTTTTTCTTGTCTGATTGATGTGGCTAGGACTTCCAATACTATTACAACTCAGTTTTAAATGTTATACTTAAGGAAACCAGTTGCAGAACTATTTAGATTGCAACGCTTAAGCGTTCCCTGAGTGGTTTTGCTGCTGATTCAGCCTAACTGGAAGAATTAGCCTCACTTAACCTCTTCCTCCTGTAATGTGCCCGTCTAAAATGTAGGAATGACTAGTGTAATTATCCGTGTCACAGAGATGTTTTGAGGCTTAATTAAATAACCCACTCTGAATACTCTGAAGTATTCAGAGAAGAAGGGGTTAGTAGGAATGGTGCTGCTCTAAGTTCTACTTGCAAACTGACAAGTTACCAAACATGGTATGTGGTACTCTAGTTCCAAACATACTAGCATGGTACCTCCAAGATTTCACCCTTAATTTAATTAGAATCACCATCACTCAACCAACACTAGTTGAGAGAACTCTATTTCTACATTGTGTTCTTCTTTTTTTTTCCCCAGCCACACAGATGCGGGATTTTAGTTCCTGGACTAGGGATCGAACCCACACCCCCTGCAGTGGAAGCATGGAGTCTTAACCACTGGACCACCAAGGAAGTCCCCATTGTGTTCATTTTTTTAAAGGAAGGTGTAAATATGAGGGTAATTCATAAGTGACAACTTTTAAAGAAATGACTTTAAACAACTTGATATGTTGCTGTTGTCAGTAGACAGAACTTTTAGCCCCAAAGTAAGATGCAACCTGACTTTTAAGGCAGGGGCAAGGATGTGCCAAACTCCGAGATCAAAAATAAGCTTTAATTCAAACACTGTGGATGCCATTAGAAACTTTCCTAAAAATAAATCCATCCTGCTGCATGATTTAGAAATGGCTTAGGATACCATCTTTTCCAGCCTTAAGAAGCAAAAACGCCAAAATGTCATCAATGAAAAACAATCTGGGAGATGCTACTAAAACTCTGTCAAGGATATGGTCTCCCTTCCTACAGTAACCAATAAACTTGGCTTTGCTTAATTAAAAAAATCAAATCTGTCAGCAAACAGAAATGCAGTGGGCCCATTAATGGCAATGAAGATGATGACAATAATGGTGGTAATAATAATGACAGGAAGCAGGTACTGAGGGCTTACTAGGTGCCAGACACTTTTCTAAGGGCTTTACATGATCCCTGTAGTAGCCCAGGAAGATAAGACCTATTATTATCCCTGTTTTACAGACAAACAAACTAAGGCTTGGAGAAGTTAAGTAACTAACTTGCCTAAGTTTATATAGCTTAGCAGTGGCTTTCAAAACTTTGGTGTGGGGACTTCCCTGGTGGCACAGTGGTTAAGAATCTACCTGCTGAGCATATCCAAAGGAGGGCCCCTGGAGTGTGGAGTTCTGGAGTTTGGAGGATCATATGTTCCAGCAGAATATGCTTCCTTCAGAATTGCTGAACAGATTTTTACAAGAATAAGTACTGATGATGATATTGAAACAAATTCATCAACATTTATGGGAAATGAAAGAGCCATCATTTATTAGATGAGAAAATGAGTCACCATAATAATGATGAATGAAAATACTGCTCGTTATAAAGTCAAGGAAGCTACCCTGTGAAACTGGGCTATCATTCGGCGGTGTTGTTGAGTTTTCCCTTCTAAATTCAGGTTATAGGTTATTACAAGATATTGAGGGACTACCCTGGTGGCACAGTGGTTAAGAATCTGCCTGCCAATTGGGCTTCCCTGGTGGCGCAGTGGTTGAGAGTCCGCCTGCCGATGCAGGGGACGCGGGTTCGTGCCCCAGTCCGGGAAGATCCCACATGCCGCGGAGCAGCTGGGTCTGTGAGCCATGGCCGCTGGGCCTGCGCGTCCGGAGCCTGTGCTCCGCAACGGGAGAGGCCGCAACAGTGAGAGGCCCGCGTACTGCA